>NC_088200.1:24704999-24846548 GCF_028769735.1 Zonotrichia leucophrys gambelii | reverse complement strand
TTCCTCTCTCTTGCAGCCCTTGAAGAAATGGCCTATGACAGCAGTCCTGCAATCAGAAATGCTGCAATTGAATCTTGTTTAGCTCTCCGGGCTGTACAGAGAGCTCCGTACTCCAGGTGGCATAAGCTGCGAGATCAATTGCGCAGTGCATGGAAGAAACGGCCTCGTCTGCGCGGCAATGCCTTGCTGTTCTGCTGCAGCTCCCCAGAGAGATGATCTGCGCAAGACTCTGTCTGCTGGGCCACTTGAGCCAGCAGGGCTTTTCTTGTTCTTCTATTAGATTTTTGTGTTTGTATTTTCCTTTTTGTTGACAATGTAAATATAGAGTATCTTACAATACACAGAGTCCCAGGATCTTTCTTGTCCTGCACAGTGTCCGTAGGGCATAGGGGAAGAGGGGCAAAAGGGTGCTTGTGCTCATCCAGCTGCCCAGGCGTGCAGTGTTGCAGGGAAAATGGCCAGAAGCCCCTTGGCCTCTGCTGGTTCTGCTGAAGCCTTTGTGCTGCCGACAGAGCGGCTGGGCAGGGGCAGGAGCTGCGGGGATCCCCGCCAGAGCGGTGCCTGGAGATGGCCACAAGCCCTGTGCCACGCAGGAAGGGCCATCCGCGTCCCTCCTGCCCGTGTGCTGCTGCCTGCTTTGCTCAGGGCTCCCAGGTGCCTCTGGATGGGGCTTCTCTGGAGCTGCTGTGGGGCTGTGCCGCTGCTGCCGGCAAGCTTGGCCGGGCTGGGGGACACCCTGAGTCACTGCTAAGCCGCCCAGAGCAATTGGCTGGCAGAGGCCATAAGCAGCCCCCTGGCAGCCGCCTTGATGCTGAGAGCCGGCTGCTCTGGCGCTTCCTCGGTGGCCGGTTGGAGGGACCCCCTGGAATCAGGCGTGGAACCCAGGTCCTGGCCTTTCAGGCCTCTGAGGCCAGGAGTTGCGGGCCTGGGCGTGTGCCCTGCCTGTGCTCCAGACTGGAGCTGCCCGCCCCTCAGCCTTAGGCATTGAGCTCCACTGCCTGCTTGCCCAGTCTTGCTCCTGTTGCCCCGGGGCAGGCCCAGCTCTGTGGCTTTAGGCCCCATTGAGCCAGAAGGGCAGCAGCTTGGAGCCCAGAGGGGGCACAGCAAGGCCCTCTTGGACAAAGGGCATTCCTGTCATTCCCAGGGCAGGGCCACATGAGAGTGCAGCCAGCACCATCAGGGCCACCTGGGCCACCTCCCTGTGTGCAGGGCTGGCTCTTTGCTTTGCTGCTCTCGGCCTTTTGGCGTCGTACTCCTTGGGCTGCCTGCAGCGAGGGGCAGCCCTACAAGGAGGGTGAAAGGCCCCGTCTCCCACATCTCAAGGGGCAAACGCAGCTCTCCCAGCCCTCAGCCCACGCTGTAAGCAGAGCAGAGCCTTTTCCCCAGCCCTGATGGCTTTCTGCCTGCTTCTGGCCCCTGGCCACCATGACCCACTGCACTCGCTCTGAGTCACCTACAGGATGGCTGGTGCCTCTTGATTTGCTGACCCTGGGACGTGAGGGTCACGGAGGGAAAGGTGGGTGTCCCAATGCTGAGGGCACACGTGGCTCACTGAGCAGTCTTGGGGCTTCCCCAGCAGTTTTCAGGTGCCTTATGTGTCATGTGACAACCAAGAGGAAACCACTGTTGACACAGCTGCCCAGGGAATATCCTTACTGCTGGTGCCCAAATAGGGGCCTAGGCAGTTGTCCACTCATCCAGATCTTTGACAGCGGCTCTTCAATGCAGCACCTCTGTGAGCTGTTGCTCCTGGAAATCATGCGCAGTTTAGACTCATCTCCAGGGAGAGTTGCACCTCAATTGCATTAGGACTGCTTGCCTGGCCTGCCCACAGCCTTCTGCACTTCGCCTTTCAGGACCTGCATGCTGCTCCAGGGGGAGCTTTTGGGAAATGAGAAGGACTGGCAGGAGCCAACCATCCTCTTGAGACATTTTCTTTTTGCCTGAGTCTTCGTAGTCGGTGAGTGACTTGGATGGTACCAAGGAGCACCCCAGCTGGGCTTCTTTATTTTAGTTCTCATTTTACCTCATTGGGGAAAATCAGTTGGGGCAAGGGGGGGGACCCCTTTCCTTTTTCCAGAAGGAGTTTTACATCCAAGTTCAGTCAATCCTTGGGTTGGGGAACATTTCTTTTTTAAAAAGGGAGGTCAAGACTTTTGTTAAGTTTTTCTTGAAGCACTTCCCTGAGATCACTCAAGAAAATGCCTTTTCGGTTTCCTTTTGGGGGCAAAGTTGGGAAATGCATTTACTCAGAGCATGTTAAAGGGAATTCTAAAGTGGGGAAATTTAATTCTTTATTTGACCCTATTCTTAAGTTGATGAAGGAAAAGGGGAAAGTTGGGGCACTCAGTTCTCCTTCCTCATGTTCCTCCCCACCCAATCCTAGACCCCTTTCCCCGATGAGTGGGGCAGGACACAGATCCTGCTCAAGGGCACAGTGCTGCCACCTGCACCCTGCTGCCTCCTGTCCCACTCGGTCTGCTTCCCAGCCTGGGGGTGGCCACCCCAGTCCAGACCTTACCCACCCTCCTGATCCCAAGACCCCCGTCCCCAGTTCAAATCCTAGTTTGTGTAGTTACAAGACAGCCACCCAAGATGGCACCAGCCACGCGACTGACCACCCTAGTCTGCAAAATGGCGCCCCAGTGCCTCTGGGCAGGACTTTTGGTTTCATCTTCCCTTGGGAACTGATTTAGTGCCAGCAGGGCGGTTGCTAGGATTCGTGCTTGATCTTTTGGTGGGATGGAATTGGTGAAACCTTCTGCTTTTGCTAGCACCTCCATTTTACTTTTTAGGGTCTGATTAGCTCGTTTGACGATGGCCTGTCCGGTGCTGTTATATGGGATGCCATGGACTAAAGTTATCCCCCACCTTGATGCGAATGCCTTTACCTATTTCGAGATGAAACTTGGACCATTATCTGTTTTGATCTGCCTTGGGATGCCTAGCCATGCCATGGCTGTTAACCAGTGCTGGACAGTTGCTCTGTAATCAGCTCTTTGGTGTTGTGTGGCCACGATTATTCCGCTGTAAGTATCCAATGTTACTGCAAGCCACGCCCAAGGTTTCAGCAGTTGGCATAATGTAAAATCCGTCTGCCATATATCGGCAGCCTTGAGGCCCCTGGGGTTGATTCCGCTGGACCACAATGGTGACTTTTGGCAGTAGAGGCATGAGGTGACAACGTGCCTCACATCAGTGACAGAGATCCTGCATTTTCTTGCGAGCGCTTTGGCCCTGACATGCAGGGATTCATGTAGCTGGTGGGCTTCTCTTAGGGTCCACAGCCCTTTTGCAGCAGTGTCTGCTTTGTTGTTGCCAACCTGAATGAATCCCTTGACTGGACTGTGGCTGTTGATATGGATGACTGACACGGTGCCCTTTTGCGAATAGAGCATTTCTTCCAGTATCGCTGCTACTGTGGACACTGCCACGCCGGGTCTGGCATGCCATGCCTAGACAGAGTATGGCCACGAATATGGAGTCTGTCACGATGTTGAGGTGTTCCTCCGGGAACAGTCCACATGGCAGTGCCACAGCAGCTGCTTCAAGTTGTTGGACCAAAAGCGCAGGATCTGTTGTTTTAATACACCGCCACTGCTCTCCTGCCTGCCATACCACCGCTGCAGTGGAGGTTAATGAAGACGCATTGGTAAAGACTGTGGGTCCTTCTCGTGGCCGGTCAATTCCTTTAGGTGGTAGGTTGATGTTGACAACTGCAAGCCACTGAGTTCATGGGGGTTTCGCTGCATACCGAATCTCTCCTTTAAACCCAGTGGGGGCCATGGCCAGGTATTCTGATATCATTGTGTTTTGCGGAGAAAAGAAGAAACTTCACAACTTGTAAAAGTTGTAAAGCTTGGTATGCTTTATTACGACGCGCGCCGGACGCAAGACTTCTCAAAAGGGCATGCGTGCCCCTGGAGACTCCGAGTTCTCTTTTTATCTCCCTTTCTAAATGCATATGCATACAGTTTCAAATTAAGTTCATACATATTCATTCTACACGACATTTAGCACTAATTCTTCTTTATCGAAGGAATTTCTAAGTCAGGGGCAGATTGACCTCGTGGTTTTTCTGTTTTCCTTTCTCTGTCTCCTTGCTGTCTCTGGAACGCGGCCTCTCCTTCAGCTTTAGCTCCACAGACCCTTCACCTCTCCCAGACACTTCACTTAGTTCAGGATGGATTACTCTGTCTCATTCCCCCCTTTCCTAGGAAATAAGTAAATTCTTTTACTTAAGGAAAATTTCTACGACAATAAGTGTCTTTTAGCGCTTTACTATGTACATTTGACAAAGAGGTTAGTACAGCTATTCGTTGTAGCATTCTCTAGTTCTAAATTAACAATGTAATAGATAATCTTAAGCTTATCTCAACTAATATTAGTAAAACTAGAATAGGGTGGCACAACTTATCAAAGATTCCATTTGCAGTTGGTGATCACTCAAAGATCACATCTCACCAGTGATTATCCGTATTTTATTCTTTGTAGAACTCTGGTTATTTCTTTTGTACCATGTTGGACAGTAATTAAGGTTTTCTTTCCACCTTCTCGGATTTCTTTCAAGACTTCTAATAGGTCTTGGTGCTTAATTAATTGTTTTACCAATGTAAGGTTCACTCCGATAGGGGTAGGTGGTAGTCTGTGATACATTGTGTAATTGGCTGTAATCAGCTGGTGGGATGTTACTGGTACTAAATACGAAAAATCACACTTAATAATCTTAACAAAATTACAAATACAAATACAGAGATTAGAATGGTTTCTACTAGACAGAATAACATCATTGCTATTAATTTGTACAGCAGCACAAGCAGTTCTCAAACATACACCCTTTTCCAGTATATACGAGCACAGTTTTCTGGTCAGTGACTGGATGAATTTCAAAGTGACAAATACTCTGTTCCGTGTCTAAACACATCCTGGGCATTAGCAGTATTGCTTTCACAAATGAATCTCATTTGTTCTCTAGTAATGCAGGATTCTAAGTTTACTACTTGCTACTTTTCATTCATCTTTTTGTGCTTACACTCTATGTTCTGAAGGATAGAGTATTGTTTCTTCATGGTTTAATCTTAGGGCAATGATGGGATGGATAACATAAACAGTGGCATTACATATGGTAAGCACAAAGGCAGTGGCCACATTAGAAATAGGATCATAGGTGAAATTCACCATAATCTACTAGGATTAAAACTTCTTTTTAAAATCAATTGCATTATCTCATTTAATTTTCTGAATTTTAGCTGGAAAATTACTTTCACCCTTTTCCTATATGATCAGAGCTGCTATTGCTTGTATCCATAACTGTGCTTGTATACAACTGAAAGCTAAAGACACATTATCTTGAACTATACTAAGTGCTTCTACTATCAATTTGTGGTCTTGGTCTTCGGCTTGTTCATACTTCTTTACTTTGGCAGTACTTTTGAAATCTGTCACTGGCTAGTTCTTAATGTCAGTAGAGATTACTATAAAGGTTGCTTCAATTTTGTTAGGCTACTTGCTGCAGTAGCTAGTTTATTCATTAGTATTTCTGAATCAATTCTATTTAGAACTCTTAATCTTGTCTCTAATATGCCAGTTAGATGTTTGTTATGGGGAACAGGAACTGCTTTCTGTCTATGATCATCTCTCCCTGCCAGAGGGATGTGCTGGGCTCATACTACAAATTCAGACACACTTCACAAGTGTATCTTACAGAGGTTTAGGTCATACTTGAGACAGATGTTTGTTCTGAAATGTAGCATCACAGACTTCCTGGTGTTCATATACACCAGGGGAGGTTCAGACACTAATTACATCTGGTCTCTCATAAGCTATCTTATTGATGACTAAGCACTTTACTTTGATTTCTTCGCTTCAGATTCTTTGAAGTGTTCACAGCTCCTGTTCTTGCTATTCTTACTCTTCACATACTTGATTCTCGTGGATTACTACAGTAGATATGTTTAATATAAACTTTTTTTATCTCAGAAGGTTTTCTTATGGATCTAGTATACTGATTAAATGCCAGGGACCAAGGCCATTCAGCATTGCTTTGGGTAGAGGTACTTTCTAGTTCTAAAACTTCAGTTATAATTCCATACAAAACAATTCTGTACACTAAAGTATGAGCTACTCTCGACCGCAATATACTCATTTTGCTCGAATAAGTTTTAGTCTCAGTTCATTGTCTCTTGGTGTCACTCTTGAAGGGGCTTCTGGGCTTTCTTCACTCGAGAGTGATGGATCCAGCATTCTGCTCCTTGATTTTGATTGCAGTGAAGGTGGTGAGAGGTACTTGCAGTGGTCTCTCTCACTGTGGTTCTGAAGTCTTCTCTGTAAGAGACTTAACATATACATCAACTTCAGGCTATCTAACTCTCTGCTCCGAGTTCTAGCTACAAGTTTCTCAATTACTCTGAGCTGTTTGCTTAATGCCACCATGTAAGTGGACATTTTGGACATTCTTCTTGTATTCTATTGTCTTCTATAAGGCATTCTAAAAGGATTCAGCATTCCTTTAGCTCAAAAGGTTTAGTTTGAATTTGCAATAGTGCTAGTGGAAGAGCTTCTTGCCCTAGTCTTATGATTTGCTGCTTAATCAAATGATTCATTCTCTCTCTCTGGCTGCTTGATTGGGGGCGGTATGGGGTGTGAAGTTCTTAATCTATGCCCAGATGGCTACTAATCTGTTGCACTATTTTGGAAATGAAAGGTGATTCTTTATCTGAGGATATTGTGGCTGGAACTCTGAAGCGTGGTAATATCTCTTGTAAAAATGATCTGGTCACCTCTTGAGCTTTGACAGTTCTGGTGGGGAATGTTTCTGGCCACTCTGAAAATGTATCTATTAATACCAGTAAATACTGATACCCCCCTTTCCTTGGGAGTTCTGAAAAGTTGATTTGCCACTGCTATACAGGCCCATGGCCTCTCCCAGTCTGACCAAGTTTTGGCCCGGGGGTATTTTGAGGTTAGTCTGGAGGCAAGGATCACATTATCAGCTCACCTGAGTGATAGTGGCATATAGATTCTTGACAATGATACAACAGTTCTTTCAATCAGATGTGTGTTCTAGAAAGCTTGTGGGAATTACTACTTCAAAGTCAACACTTCATTCTAGTGCACTCTGTATCACTCGCAGCCTCGGTCATTTTGAGAAAGGAGCCACACTCTATAAAAGGCTTTAAGTAATTAGGCTCTAGTGTGTTTTCTAGTGATCTTCTTTCACTAGTAACTACGAAAATGGGAGGGGATTACTAGCTTTCTTTCAATGGTAGCCCACCTCTTGCAGTTGTACGTCTCTTTTGATTAGTATTATTGTATTATGGCTTACCTTCGAGGAAAATCTGTACTTCACCTTTTGCTGCTTTCTTTGCCTCTCCATCTGCCAGCTCATTTCTTTCTTCTAATTTTAAGCTCACTCTCTGGTGTGCCTTAATATGCTTTTTCAGGTAGTCGAACTGCTTCTAGCAGCTGGATTGTCTCTTCTTTCCCTTGCAAGCTGTTCTCCACTCGGAGTGGAGAATTTTGAAGCCTTCAGGCACATGGACTGTGTGAGCTTGTGTTTGAATGCAAAAATGTTCTGGCTGGCTTCATGGATAGGGAGGCAAAAGAAGGCATCTCTTAGGCCTAAAACAGTGAACCAGGTTAGCTCAGGTGTTAAACAAGTTAGTAAGGTCTATGGATTTGCTACCACAGGGTACAAATTCTGTGTTATCTTATTGACAGCCCTTAATCTAGTACTACCAGTTATTGGACTGATTCCTTCTTTACTTTCTTTTTGAGGGTACTACTCAGTTCTCACTGGTTGTGTTCTTTCATTAAGCTTGATGGGGGAGCATCCCATGGGGGAGCATCTTTCACTCTCTTGGTGCAGCAGAGGCTCATACCCTTGAAAACACTTATTTACTTATTCTAATATCTCTTTACTAATGTCTTTCTTAATTTCAGTGTCTGTTAATATTAAGCCTAACATCTTTATATTATTTGCCTCCAGAGTAACTTTTCTCATTTGAGAATGTTTAGCAAATTGAGCGAATTGTACAAAAGCTTTTAGGTACACATAGTACACATGTTACTTTAAAGGTTTGCAAAAGTATGCCTTTTCAGACTGGCCAGTTGTTCATTCTTCACACTACAACATAAACATTCTCCACAGGTACTAAAGCTTTATTTAAAACTGAACACATGACCCTTGTGCTGACAAAAATTCTTCTCTTTTGGGAAGGTTACTTTTACCCCTCCTCTCTTACCTTGGGAGGAAGCCTTTACAAATCATATGTACTCATTTTGCGAACTGTGATTGCTTCGCATTTCAGCGTGATAATCCTTGCCTGATTTCATACGTTGCTATCTTATGCTGCATGCTGAACAACATGTTTGATTTGCTTTCTCTTTGCCTTGTTTTCCTTTTCAGGGGCCAAGACTAGAGAGCAGTCTGATCTCACAGTCTCTTTGTCATTCTGGGTGATTTCTTAAAACAAAAGACATTTCAGCATACAAAAACTATCTTATTTATCTTCTTATTATAAAACAGTACTAACAGCAATGAAGCACTATAAATCTTTTTATTTTCTGAGCTGCTCTTACTGGCAACCTCCTCCTAATGAGCCCCTCCCAAAAGGGGCTAATTTAGGAACCTGTTTGCTCTGGTCAGTTCTCATTATTTATTTCTCCTTGCCCTATCCCGCTTCCATTCAAACCTTTTTACAGACCTTCACAGTAGTTTCTCAGTTTTCCTCCTATACACACAGCTCTAGGTGGCAGGTATCAGATGTGATTCCCACACACAAGCTCTAAGACTTTAGGTTCTGAATCTGCTTGACCAGAAACCTTTAATTTACACTCGGGGCGTGTACCCTGACACTTATTGGAACAGCAAAACAGCAATACCAGTGTTTCTCATAAACACCGCACTGCAATAATACCTGCACATCCAGCTTTTGCTCACAGGCCATTCCCGTGTTCCCTGGGGAGACAGGGCAGCCAGAGCTGTCCCTGTGCCCAGGGCGCAGCCACTGTCACTTCACACAGCCTGCTAGCTTCTTGATGTACCAAAGGCTCCCCAAAATTGCCCGCAAAGGCTGGCTATTCTGTTTATTACAGAGAACTTTAAATCTTTTCAGCGGATTGTTTCCAGTAAAGACTTACTGCAGTACCAACCGAAGTCTCATAAATCTCATAAGTCTCATTAACTAATTCATCTCATTCATCTCTTCTATATAAACTCTGTTTTACAAAATATCAGTATTTTCTAGTTCTTTTCTTGCACAATCTAATTAAGCACTGTGTCTACTTACACTTGTTTTGCTGCTTTGCAAAAAGGCTGTGCTAGTCACAGCCAAAACTCTGATATACCTGCAGACACAGACACACGCACCCCCCCCCCCCGCCTTATCTCAAATTCACTAGAGCTAAGGCTTGAATTGCTGTGAGGGGGAGAATTCTTGGAATTCCTTTAACTCACTTTATCGAAGTTAAACATAAATCACCGTACTATAGCTCTCCTATGTAAAATGCTACTCTTGTTGCAACAAAATCTTAAAATCTCCACAAACACCACTATACAATCTGAGAATCAAATTACCACAATGCAGCGGAAGAAAATCACCACTCAAAATCACTGGGGAAGGGCATATTTCTCAAAGTGCTCACTTTTCTCAACACAACACAGCACACTATAATTCAGCATTTACTCAAATCAATTTTTCCTGGACACAATCAAAATAACAGCACACAGTCTAGAGATCAAGTCCAAACATCCAAGGCAAAGGAACTCTCTGAGCTCATACTCACGGTTAAAATGTACCAAATCTACACAAATCACTACATTCAAACACGATAAATACTATCACTGACATTCCTCCACTCGCTTCTCCGCAGGGCACTTCTCTCCTTGCCCCCGCAGCCTGCTGCAGCCGGTGCCTCTGGCCTCACTCGGCTGCTTCAAACACGGGGAGTACTGACCCATCCCCGCACTGTAGGGCACTGTAGATTTACTCTCTTTTATACACTATACACATATCACCTGCACGATTACAAACACAGTGCACTGGCCACACACATTAACCATACAGCAACACACTGTCCGGACATCACACACACACACAAACAAAACACACGGGCTCACCAGTTCTGCTCCATCAGAACTATGAATCCTCAATACACATATACACGGGTTCACCCGGCTTACCCCCAAAGCCGCTAGCGGTCTGCTCCATCAGAACGACGAACCCGGCCTCTAATACAGCTGCTCTATCAGCTGAACCCCGTTTCTAATACAGCTGCTCTATCAGCTGAACCCATGAACCCAGACGTCTCTGGGTGGTTTACTCCCTTTCTCTCCTTCCTCCCCCCCCTGGGGCCCCATACATACCGTATTCTCCTCCGCAGGCCAGCGGGTCGTTGTCTGTCCTCGCAGGTGGCAAGTTGAGACAAGCGGAGCCCCACCAGGAAAAAATCCTGGGGCGCGCCTTGGAGGTCCGTCTATCCCCCCTGCCCCCGCGGGGACAGAGAACTCCTGCCTGGCTCGCCAAAATGTTTTGCGGAGAAAAGAAGAAACCTCACAACTTGTAAAAGTTGTAAAGCCCGGTATGCTTTATTACGACGCGCGCCAGACGCAAGACTCCCCAAAAGGGCATGCGTGCCCCTGGAGACTCCGAGTTCCCTTTTTATCCCCCCTTCCAAATGCATATGCATACAGTTTCAAATTAAGTTCATACATATTCATTCTACACGACATTTAGCACTAATTCTTCTTTATCGAAGGAATTTCTAAGTCGGGGGCAGATTGACCTCGTGGTTTTTCTGTTTTTCTTTCTCTGTCTCCTTGCTGTCTCTGGAACGCGGCCTCTCCTTCAGCTTTAGCTCCACAGACCCTTCACCTCTCCCAGACACTTCACTTAGTTCAGGATGGATTACTCTGTCTCAATTGGCGACTGTGCAGGAAGCTGTTTGCAGAAGGGTAAGTATACTCTGGTGAGTTCAGTGGCCAAATGTCTCAGAGCGAGCTTCCTGCCTTTCATGATGAGGCTACCAAGGCACTCAACTCCTGGGGAAAAAGCACGCGATGGTTTTCCCTGGACCACCCATTGTTTTGGTTGGGCTTTATCAGGGGGTCCCTGGGCTAGCACTCCTCCTCCCCCTTTCTTCGTGAGGTGGACATATAGATCAACAAGTGAGTTTGAGTCCCATCTGGCAAGCGTGCTCATTGACATCTGACGCTCGATAAAGTCGAACAAGCTCACTGCCTCTGGCATCAGTACTTTTTTCTCCCATGGGTTTTTCCCTTTTAGGAGGTCGTTTAGGGGGATCCATGACCTCAGGAGGGATCAGGATGGTGTTGCAGAGCCATTGTAAAGATCCCACCAGCTGCTGCATGTCATGAAGCGTTCTGATGAACGCTTCGGTGAATTTTTATTTGGGGGGGGTTACATAGGAATCCGAGATTCTCACCCCTAAAAAGGTCACACATGGTCCTCTTTTTTTCTCTGCACTGGCAATTTCGAACCCATTTGCTTTTAGGATCTCTGAGACTGCGGACACTAGCTGGTCTACCTGGCTCGCAGATGGCACGGTGATCAGGATGTCGTCCATCTATTGGATAATGGTTGCGGTGGGATCACTCTGCCGGACTGGCACCACTGCTTGGTCTACGGTGATTTGGCAAATGGCAGAGGAGTTAAGCATCCCCTGCGGAAGCACAGGTTGGACCGCTGGCTGTTCGGGAAAGTGACTGAAAAGGTGAACCACTCTGTCCTCATCATGCAGGGCGATGGAGAAGAAGCAGTCCTTGATGTTGAGCACTGCACAAGGTTGTCCTTTTGGCACCACAGAATTCATTGACAACGAAGTTTGCACAGGGCCCATCGGCTGGACTTTTTTGTTCACCTCTCGCAGGTCATGTAGGAGACGGAAGCCTTCGCCAGACCGCTTGGGTATGACCAAGAAGGGGGTGTTCCACGGGCTTGTGGAGGGCCTGATGTGGTTTTGCTGTAGCTCCCAGGTAATTAATTTGAGAAGGGCAGTCATTCGAGGCTTAGACAGGGGCCACTGCTCGACCCACACTGGGTCTAGTGATTTCCACACCAATTTGATGACCATTTGTGGGTATGAGGCAGTGGCCCTTAGAATAAATTTGTCATTCTGACATCTAATAGGGTCAGGGCATCCCTTCCTAGCAAGGATGGACATTCGGACATCACATACGGCGATAGGGTGATGGTTCTCCCCAGTCCCTTCTCTGTGCAAAGTGTCAGGGCAACAACCTGGGTGCTTTTTCGGGCACAGGACAGTCCTCCAACCCTGCCTACTATGGGGGCCTCTTCCAACTTCCATTGTGAAGGCCAGTGTATGTCGGGGATAATGGTGACATCTGATCCTGTATCGACCCAAAAAGGGATACAGATAGCAGGGCCATCAGAGTTGTTATGGAGACAGCAGACAGCCCACACTATTAGTGGGTGTCTGCCCACCTTCACAGCAAAAGCCTCCCATGGGTCTCGCTCCCACGCCTTCAAGGCCAGGGCCACCCAGGGGCCTTGTCACTTCTTGGCATTCCTGGGGGTGTGGATGGGCTTGTCTGGGCTGCTGGCTGGGCTGTAAGTTGACCGCGGGAGGGGGCAGTGGGTGCGGGAGTTCCGTGCTCCGTTGACAATTGGCACAGCCAATTCAAGTTCCGGGTGGGAGGGGTATGTGTGCGGCCCAGGCGCCCCCTCCCCCTTCCGTTTCCCTGATCCTTGGGCCTGCACTCCCTAGTGAAATGCCCCCTCCTACCACATGGCCAGCATGGCCCTCTAGGTCCAGTCTGGCATGGGGGAACAGCTGTCATTGGGTATCCTGACTGAGGGCAGTTTGCTGTGATGTGCCCTGCTTGGCCACAATTAAAGCATGCGATTACGCTAGTCATAGCAGTGTGGACAGCTGCCTGAATTGGGGCTAGGTGTTCCTCTTTAACAACATGCCTAATCATGTCTGCTATGGTAGCCCCGGGTGGTAGCAACCGCAAGATGTCCTTTGTGGCAATATTACACTGCTGGCGCAGGCACTCTGCTAGCACAGGCCCTTTGCCTCTGACGGTAGAGCACAGAAATCAATTGCTGCATGGAGGTGGTCCACAAACTGCAGGAAACCCTCGCTTTCGTTCTGCTTTATAGAGGACCACGGCGATGGTCTGGCAATGACCTTAGGCGTGGAGCAAATAGCCTCTCTGGCAGCTCACGTTGTTGCCACTACCTCGGGGGCCCGAAGGCCCGAAGGCCCTCAGCCTGCGCCTGGGGGTGATCATAGTCAGGTCTGTGCCCATTAAGCGCTGCAAGCCGGAGCCATCAGTGGATGGTCTGCCCCAGTCACCAAGGCCAGCTGCCTTGCACAGTTGTCCTCCCACTCTTGTTTAAAGACAATCATTCCTGCCCCATCAAAAATTAACCTGCACGTCTGATATCAAATGGGAGCATGTCATCCCCTCCAAAAACATTGTCGATGAGAGTAGAGACCACTGCCGAATTAATCCCCCTGTCTGCAATCGCTTTTACAATTGCCTGCACATCCTTTGGGTTCACAGGCATATAAGTTCTTTGATTTCTGCCTGGCCCCCCCACACAGACGGGAAACGCTAGCTTGGCTGAAGGGGCCCACTCAGCACACGCTATTTTAATTCTTCTCCAGTGCGTAAGAGGGGCTTGTCCCTTTCCTAGTTTTCCCCTGACCCAAGCAGGAGGATTGTAGTGGCTACCCTTATGCACCCTCACTGCCTCTTCTTCTGAATCAGAATAATCAGAACCAGAGTTGGGATCAGTGATGGACCACTTGTGAAACCACTCATCCCAGCTTGAGTCCGACTCGGTCCCGGAACTCGACTGGCTGGACACTTCCGGGCTCCAGGACATTTTTGCCAGGCTCCGACCTTGCCCCTTTGCCTTCGCCCTGGGCCACTCCTCCCTCTAGGCTCCCGCCGCCTCCTGCTGGGGGAGGCCAATGCCCTGTAATGAGATCTCCAATGTGTATTCCAAGCGGTGTCAGCTCTGATAATTTTGTTACACCTGTGTGTGTCTGTGCTACCTTATAGCCCTTCTCACCCTCTGCCAATCGTGCCCAAATCCACGTTCCCCCCCTTCGGGGTCCCGCCACCCCGCGGTGCGTAAGGCAGAGGCAGGGCCCAGGCTCCATCGGAGTCTGAATCAGTGGTGGCGCCCCCCGCCTCCAAGCTAATGAGCTCCGTGCCCCCGACTTAACAGCGGGGCTCCACGCCCCTGGGCTAACGGCCCCGGTCCACGCCTCTGAACTAATGACTGCCTCTCTCGCTTCCTCCAGCAGCCCATCCCAAAATGATCACTTTCTCCCCGTAGCTGGGGTGCCTGGGCTCGGGAGTCGCAAAGAGCGTTTCCGCGGCTGCAAATCTTCACACTCAGTGGACCCACAATCGTCCGCACCTTGCCGGGGCCCCTCCCGCAAGTAGCCCTGGGCGGCCTTCCACTTTCCCCGCTCCTGCTGAACTTGCTGAGCCTTTTGCAGAGCCTGCATGACCCTGCCCCATAATTTTAGATTCCACCCCGAGCCTGAGGACATAGCCTCCTCCACTAGGGTTCCAGTACAATCATCCCACACTTCTGGGTGGAGGACATCCCCTGGCTGCCCAAGTACCCCAATACGCAGGAGCCTTGAACTATAAGAATAAAGTCTCTCAGCTCACAATCTATGCCCCATCGTCTATGAATTTTTACAATGACCTTTGAAAGGGATTGCATCCTATTCTTCACTGGTATTTTGGCGCGAGACCTCCTCCTTCACCAGCCTGGTGCGAGCCCTCCTCCTTGGCCAATTGTGACACAAGCCCTCCTCCTTCGCTGGCCGCGGCGTGAGCCTTCCTCCTTCGCCAATTTTCGGTGCTAGACTTCCTCTTCCGCTGCCCTAGTGCGAGACTTCCTCTTTTGTCAGTCCTAGGCATGAGCCTTCCTCTTTTGTCAGTCCTAGGCATGAGCCTTCCTCTTTCACCGATTCTCAGCGCGGGATTTTTCCCTCTGTCGGTCCTCCAGGAGCGTCCTCCCCACCGGAAACTGTCCCGCTGCTCCGGCTGCCATTCCCTCACCCAGGTGATTCCCGCTTCTGGGATCATTTCCGGGTTCTTGGCACCACTTGTTGCTGCCGCTAGGGGCGTAGCGTCCCAGGTCGAGGATGGCTTGGTGGCAGCACCCCTGCCACACGGACCAAAGCACATGCAGACACCAATGTGGTGGACGGTGAAATGGCGTTTATTAATGGCTAGTGAGGGTAATTTACAACAGGGGGTAACAGAAGGGTAATGGTAAAAGGGGAGGGGTTTCACCTGAGTGTAACATCGCGTTATCTTGAGCGTGACATCTTGCAATATCTTGAGCCCACAAATAAACAAGGGGGAGATGTGAGAGGGAGCCACAGGGAAGACAAGACAGAGATGCCCTGGGAATATACTCTTGTCTGATGCCCTGCTGTCAATCAACTGTGGTTCACTCCCCTGTTCAGGAAAGTTCTACGCTTTCTGTTCCCCTGTTGGTTCCCCTCGAAAGACCACCCTCAATCCACTCCCTCATTGATGTATCCCATGTCACCCCACCTCAACTCCTCCCCTGACTCCCTTCCCCATTGGACAGCTTGTACCCTGACCCCTGCTACCTTCCCCTGGTTATAAACCCTGGCCACTCCCTTGTTCTGGGCTCTGCCAGTGATCCCCTTCAAGAGTGGTTGTGCTGCTGCCTGGTCCTGTCCCTCTTCTCACCCTCACCCAACCTGGACCCTCTGAGCTGCCTTCAAGAAGCCCTGTTGGATCAGACATGGTGTCAAGAGCCCTCCTTCGCCTGCCGCTCCAGCGCACATTACAACCTCCGGGCCTGAGAGCGAGGTGGGCTGGGGGAGCTGCTCTCTCACACCAAGAGGGAACCACTCTTGACAGCACCATCCAAGGGAATATCCCTGCAAAGGGCTGCATAACTTTACTAGGCAGGGATCTTTCGTCTCAATGGAGAGCAAGACTAGAAATCCCTTGACCCACCTGGAATTTTTAGCTGGGGCCACTGTGAAGCACGCCATCCCACCACTCACCTGAAAAACAGACAACTTAGTGTGGGTGGACCAGTGGCCCCTTCCACAAGCCAATCTAAATGCAGTCCAGCCCTTGTCGCAATAGCATTTATCTAAAGGTCATATAACATCATCTACCAGCTTTTGGAACACTGCTGTCTTTGTAATAAAAAAAACCAGGAAACGACAGGTAGAGGCTTTTACAAGACCTTAGTAAAATTAATGACATTCTAGAAGATATGGGCCCCCTACAACCAGGTCTTCCCTCACCCTCAATGTTCCCTAGCGATTGACAGCTCGCAGTTCTGGGCATCAAGGACTGTTTTTTTAACATCCCCCTCCATCCCAGAGACACACCCAGATTCACATTCTCAGTGCCATCAATGAATTGCCAAACCCTTCTAAAAAGATATCAATGGTGTACCTTTCCACAGGGAATGAGAAACTCCTGGTTTTGTGCCAGAAGTTTATCACCAAGATCCTATCACCCATAAGGAAAATCTTTCCAGAGGTGATCATCTTTATTTTATGGATGACACTCTGATTTGCACAGAGAACAAAAGTTACTTAGACTTACTACTAAAAAGAACTGTCTGTGCCATCAAGGAGGCAGGGTTTGAGATCACTTCAGACAAGATTCAATACACCTGTCCCTGGAAGTATCTTGGATTTTTGATCAGTGCATGAATCATCATGCGCCAGCATCTTACTGTCAAAGACAACCCCCAGGCACTATGGGATCTACAACAACTATGTGGCTCCGACAGCTGGGTACATCTGCTCTTGGGATTGACAACTGAAAAACTTGCCCCTCTCTTCAATCTTTTACGAGGCAATGATGGCTTGGACTCACCGGGGCCATGACCCCAGAGGCAAAAGAGACACTGTAGGAAGTAGCTCATGCTATTTCTTCTCACAAAGCTCACCATACCGATCCAACGTCACCATTCAGATTTGCAGTTCTTGGTAAGTCACCTCACTTTCATGGTCTTCCTTTTAAATGGGACACATCACACACAGACCAACTTTTAATAATTGGGTGTTTGTTCCTATAATACCAGCCACAAAAGACTATTACTACTCCACAAGAAATAATGGCTCAACTTATCACCAGGCCAGGGCTCACCTCCAAACCCTCGCTGGGTGCGACCTCTCATGCATATGCCTACCATTAAAACTTAACGAATTTGAAGCTTTACTCCAAATGAACGAAAACCGTCAGTTCTCTCTTAACAGTTATCCTGGCCAAACTTCAATACGCTATCCAAGGCACAAGCTATTCAGAGAAACCTTTCATTTGGCCCCATATTCTTTAAAAAGTAAAACCCCTTTCAATGCCCTCAATCTTTACTGATGGTTCAGGGAAATCACATAAGTCAGTGATAACCTGGAAGGACCCAAACACTCAGAAGTGGGCATCTGACGTGCAAACTGTTGAAGGATCTCCACAGATTGCTGAATTAGCAGCCATCGTTAGGGCCTTTGAGGGATTCCAACAACCGTTCAATTTGGTCACTGATTCGGCATACATTGTAGTGATAGCTGAAAGAGCTGAACACGCTTTACTGAAGGAATTGTCGAATCAAATGTTATTCAGTTTGCTCTTGAAATTAATTTATCCCCCACCAAGAGCAACCTTGTCATACTATGCATGTGAGATCACACACAGACCTTCCTGGACCTATAGTAGAAGGAAATTGGAAAGCAGACCTTCTGGCCATGGCTGTAACTAATACTAATACCTTACTCAATATTTTTAACTAAGTAAAATTAAGTCATTGCTTTTATCATCAAAACATACCTGAGTTAGTACGAATGTTTAAAATTACCAGACACCAAGCTAGAGCCACAGTAGCCTCATGCCCCAATTGCCAAACCTATGCCTAACCTTCTACAGGGATGGGAGTCAATCCTCAAAGCTTGGGAAGACTTGAACTAGGGGAAACCGATGTTACACATTACATGCCATTCAGAAACATCAAATATCTACACATATCTACTGACACCTTTTCTAGTGTAATTTTGCCTCTGCTCATGCAGGCATAAAATCAAGGAAGTCATCAAACACTTCAATCTAGCATTTGCTACATTAGGGTACAAGTCAAAAAAACAGACAATGCGGTAGCATGTATTTCTAAAAGGTTTAAAGACTTCCCAGAACAATGGTGCAGCAAACATCATACAGACATTCCTCACAACCCCACTGGGCAATCAATAGTAGAAAGAGCACATCGTATCATGTAGCAGGTGCTTGACCAGCAGCGAGGAGGTGTAAACACTATCACCTATTGAGAGGCTTTGCAAAGCCTTGTATGTTATTTACTTTCTCAATAACTCCTTCCAAGATCCAAACCCACCCACCATAAGACATTTCACAAATTGTTGTGTTGTACTTGTTTTGCTCTCGCTTTGTTTAAGTTGGATTGTTCTGTCGCCCCTATGTTAGAAGGGTTCTGCCCAGGTTCTCCCTCCCCTCTCCATTATGTGTCAATCTCCCTGGTCCCCATGGTTGCAAATGTATCCTTCCCTCGACTCCACCCCAGGGCCTTGCCAGTCACTCCCTGCTCACACCTTTTTATCCAGAAACTTCTCCCCAGGGCTTAGAGTGATTGGCTTAGGGACTGGGGCCCCTCCTTTAAGTCATATCCATTGGTTCTCCCTGTATGTCAGTCATATGTACCCCCCTCCCCCCTGGATTCCCATTCGTCCCTGTACCGGTTCCACCCCTACCTCCCACTCCCTTTATAAACCCATGTTGCCACTCCCCTGTTCTCTTCATTTGCTGGCTCCCCCGGACTTCATTAATACCTGGACTTGCCCCAAACAGAGAGCACTCTTTATTGCCTGTTCGTCGCAGTGTTAACTCGGTCTTGTCCACATCTGGCA
Source organism: Zonotrichia leucophrys gambelii (assembly GCF_028769735.1). Classification (NCBI taxonomy): domain Eukaryota; kingdom Metazoa; phylum Chordata; class Aves; order Passeriformes; family Passerellidae; genus Zonotrichia; species Zonotrichia leucophrys. Next base: position 24,827,618 of record NC_088200.1, on the reverse strand, counting down.
GCACCTGCAGCCATAGCGCTGGGTGACTGCTTGAGGCGCTCTCCTGAATCCCGGCTATCGGGACAAGTGCCCCCTGTGCTGCTAGCGGTTGCTGGCCGGCTAGCCTGGGCGAATAATATCAAAGCCGTCACCACTGCAACAAATAACACTAAACCTGCCTTAATGAAAATCCCCATTCTCATAGAAGACCCAGAAACCAAACAAATCCAAGGACCTTTTCAATTAATTACATGGGGAAGAGGTTATGCTTGTGTCTCAACAGGTACCAGCCCCAAATGGATACCTGGAAGATGTGTTGAACCTTATCTAGACTCCGCCACTTTGATCTTGATCAACACTACCCTGGTAATAATCAAGGCAACAAAGATCTAGAAACTGCATCTACATGGCGACGCAGAAGGAAAAACTACCAAACATCATTGCCTGTGTATTAATTACCAGAAGATATTTTTATTAATTTCTTTACTTAGATTCATAATGATACCTTATCTCACCTAACCTTCTTGCCCCTTTTCTCCCACTTTAACTAATGTTACTCTACCATATATACCAGCCCCCAACCTCCTCCCTCTTTGTTAGACTAATAAAACGGGGGAAGTGGAGCAGAGGAAGGGAGACCAGACGAAAATTAAATGGAGGAGTGAGAGAAAGATCAATATAAAGTGCCTTACTTATCATAACAATCCCTTTATTCATTATAACAACTTTAAGATTACATCCCAGCAGCCGGAAAAGCATCAGGATGTCTCCAACCTGATTGTGTGGCTGCCCTGCATGACTGTTGGTACCATCACTGCTTGGATCATCCAACAGCCCAAGAAAAAGATATGGGTCACTCTTGCAAAGTTGTTACAACAGGACAGTTTCTGCATGGCCATGGGCAGCATGGAGGACCCTTTATTCACCTGCCCGGCAGGAATCCCTTTGACATCTAAGGATTATCCCTATACAGCTAAGAGGCCCAACCTTGTGGACACCTCGGATGAGTGGACAAAGATCTTACCACATGCACCACAAGAACCCCAAGAGCTGGATCTACTGGGATCTTCAAAGGCCTTCTGTGTTCAATTTTACTATAAATTTACAATTAAAAGGTCTTCTGTGTTCAATTTCACTATAAGCAATCTAAGCAGCCATGGCCTTGAGACACACAGGCCCAACTAATTAGTAGAAAAGATATGACCCCAATTCTAAAGGAATATAATTCAGCCAATTGGTGCAATTACACCAGCCCCATATTGTCTGCGTCCTCTCCATACCCCAGAGTCTTCCCCAGGGGAGTGTTTCTTATCCGTGGGGATCGAGTGTGGGCAGGGATGCCCTCATGACTTCAAAGAGGTCCCAGCAGCCTTGGCCAGCTTACTATCCTCATCCCAAATACTACTTTGATTCAGGATTGGAAACAAGTAAATTGGCCCACCAAAAGAGAACATATTCAGAATTTGATGAAAATTGTGATAATCAAATTTACGATTGGAGTAAAGACAAGAGGGCTGCAGTTTCTATCTTCTTACCTTGGGTTACTGCAGCTAAGGCCCTCAGTGAACTTTCTCACCTGGGGTGTGGGCTTAGTAAGCAGGCCAGCCAACACCACATCCGCAGCCCTCCGCGATCTCCTGGCAGATGAAGAAACTACTAGGTGTGCCACACTACAAAACAGAGCAGCGATAGACTTCCTCGTGCTAGCCCATGGCCATGGATGTGAAGAATTCGAAGGACTTTGCTGTTTTAACCTGACAGTACACAATCAATCCAGGCAAACATCAAGAAGATCCAAGACCAAATAAATTGCATCAAAATGGAGAAGAAAACTGCCGACAGGTTGGACAACTTGTTCAGACATTGGGGCATCCCTGGTTGTGAGGGGATTACTATTGGTTTTAGTGATTATTGTCATCTTCTTAATCATAGTTTCATGTTTTGTTAGGTTTATTAATAAAATTGTAGAGGAAGCATTTTTAATACATAAAAAAGAGGGAAATGTAGCATTCCAGGTGGGTGAGGGGGAAACTGGGATGCTGTGGGAGGACACCCTTATTTGAGTGACACATTGAGACTCTTCCCCACAGTTCCTTGGTTCTGTATGTTAATAACCTCAGTGACATCATCTCCTCCCCACTTCTGGAAAGTTCATTGCTTCTGATTTCCCCATTGGCTTACCTTTATAGACACTCCTCCACTGTATCCCCGTTGGTTGTTTTCCCCCGACCCTGCCCTAGCTCCACCCCAATCCCCTTACCCACTGGCCCTCAGACTACGATACTCCACCCACTTCAGACTGTTTAGAACCCCTGAACCCTCCTCTGTCAGGGCTCTTTTGTCCCTGAGTCCCTTCAGTGTGCTTGTTATTAAACTGCCATTGGAATCTCATACAAAGAGCTTCTCCTGCCTTTCTCCATGGACCTGCATTTAGCAACTGGCAATGCAAGTGTTTGGTGCTTGCTTGCCTGAGCTATCTGCCTTCTCTGGAGGAGGATGCTCTTGGGAAGGTGGTGTGTATATATATATATATAAACACATATGCCATTAGAGCACTACAAAAAGAAGACACACTGTAATTTGTACACACTGTAGACAAATTTGACATACCAAAACCATACTGAAAAATGATCCTTAAATAATCTAAGTGCTGAGACTAACTAACTCCTACGGGTGGGTATATATGAATGTACATCTACTTATATATAGATGTGTATATATATATATATAGGTCAATATCAGTGTGTATAATGCATAGATATCAATATAGACATAGCTATAGATAGACAGATATACATAGGCCATTACAGGCCTACACATGTGTCTACATATTTAGGTCATCATCAGTATATACTTAATGGATGCAAATGTAATATATATATATATATATATATATATATATATATATATATATATATATGTATCTATTATCAGAATATATTTATCAGTATATATACATGATATACATGTATATATATATACATTTATGTATACATATATATATGTACACATACATATTTCTATATATGTATGTAAAATACACCTATATTTTATGTATATACACAAGTATTTATATCTACATTAAAGCCCTAAAAAACAAGACACGTTTGTACATAGTGTACACAAACTTGGCATACCAATAAGAGATTGATCCTTAAATGATCTATGTGCTGTGAGAAACTAACTTCTAGTGGTACTATATATGTGGGTCTATATATAGGTATACATACCTATGTAAATATAAATATGTATGTACATGTACATATGTGTATATATAAAGAGAAGGAGCATATATAAATATATATAGAGGTGTATATATATACATATATATTCACATATACATATGTTTTTATCAATTGAAACCTTACAGAAGAAGAAGATACAGAAAAGAGGGAAAAGCCACTTATGTCATGAACGGTGGGTCATGGACTGTGGGGCTGCGTGGGCACAGGTAGGGCTCTCTGTCTCTGGCTGCACTTCCTTTTCCATGCTTTCATCCTGCTCCTGCTGTTCCTCCGGGTATTCAAATCCTCCCAGAACCATAAGCACAGCCTTAAGCACCTCCACCCATCCTATGTCAGTACAGTCCAGGAATTCCAGAGCATCAGCTCTTTGACTGTGCACACTGTGTCGTAGCCTCTCTGTCCCTTCTGCTGGGGCTGTTACCATCATCCCCTCACCAATACCTTGTTCCAGGTCCCCCTGTTCTTCCATGTGCTCCTCGGATCCATGGATCACACTTACAGCTTTGCTCAGGAGCTCATCTGTCATGTGCGGGGCTGTGTCCAGCAGAGCCAGGTCATCAGCTGTGCGGCTGTGCAGGGCATGTGCCGGGCTCACTGCCCCTGCTGCTCCGGATCCTGCTGCCCCTGTGGCATCTGGGCTGTGTTCCAGGCACTGCTGCTCTTCTCTCTGCTTGACTCCCTCGATCACAATGGTAGCCTCACTCGGGAGCTCACTGCTGATATTCTGGGCTGTGTCTGGCAGATCCCGTGCACAGGCTGTGGGCTGCTGCTGTTCCTGCCCTCCTCTCCTGTGCATTGCAATGAAGGCCTGGGGCAGAGCCTTTGGGGCACTCTGGAAGATGGACGTCCGTCTCTCTTGAGCCAGGACATCAATGACTGTGGGTGAAGGAGATCTGAAGGCAGGTCCTGCAGGTGGTCCTGCTTCTGTTGCTTCCTTCCATGCTCAGTTGCAGGTCTAGCTCTGCTTTGAGCAGCTGCTGGCCAGGACCTTCTTTCATAGGGGGCTCCTTATCCAGGTCCTCATCCCTGATGGACTGTGCTGGCTCTGGCACAACCTCTTGGCCACCTGTGGGCTGCTGTCTCTTTTGCTCTCCTTTGACTTGGGCTGCAGTTAAGGCCTTCTGCAGAACGCTCAGCGCCTTCCTGCGCGACATCTGGGTCTCTTGAGCCAGGGCGTCCAGGAGGATAGACAAAGGGATGGTGTAGGTGATGGCCTGCCCAGGGTCAGGGACAGCTGCTGCCTGCTCCCCCACCAGAGAGGGCTTTTCCTGAGCTGCTGGGGTGGCAATGGCTGTGCTACCTTCTCCTTCATGCTCTTCAGCTGGGGGGCATTCCTTGTCCTGAGGTCCTTCCCATGTGCCACTTGGTACTGTTGCCTCATCTGTGGGGAAGGCAGTCACCTCCTTGGCACCAGGGTGGGAGCCCTTGTTGTCCTGCAGTCCCCAGGATTTGACAAGGTGATGGATAGAACATGACCCAGTACCATCTGTCCCTTGGCACAGCTCTCTGCCTATTGTGTATTCCCACCCCTATAGTAAAAGCAGGCAACTCAGACGAGGGGGAGGTGATGATGCATCTGACTCCATCTTATGAGAAGGCTAATTAATTACTTAATTATACTATGTTATTCTATACTATATTACACTATATCTAAACTGAATCTGCCTAGCACTGAACTGTACTGCCCAGAATCTCATGACTCTCAGCTGACAGTCCCCACACAGACGCTTGGCCCTGATAGGCCAAGGAAACAAAACACCATCACATTGGGTAAAACATCCCCATATTGCATTCTACTTAACACAGTTGTGTTGAATGAGATAAAACTTGTTTTGATCATTCTTTTCTCTGCTTCTCTCACTACTTCTCTCATGTCCAGAGAATGTGAATCCAACACACCCCTCTCTCTCAGACACCTCAATGTCAAGGGTGTCTTCCCACTCCTACTGTCCTCTTGGAGGACATCCAAAACTGGATGCCTCTCCCTTTTGTGGAATTCTCAAGTAGAAGTGTCTTGAGCTCAACAAACCAGCCTTTGACTGGCTATGCCTCTAATTAACTGGAATCCTTTCCATTGCCTTCTCCTATCTAACACACTTTTCTTCAACACACTAAAGAGGACACAAAGGAGTCAGGTCACAACACAGATTTTTTTTTTTTTGCCCCATTTGTCCTTGAGAATTTAAAAGGAGCCCCTTGGATCAAGGCATGCAAGCACTGCCAGGACACATTACAGAGACAGCTCAACATGGTGGTAAACCTGGGGTAGGAACAGGACCTTATTCCCAACAGAAACTAAAAAAATTGTTTGCGTTGGTGCTTGAACCACACAAAATACACATCTTCTCCACCTTTGACTGAAAACTGGGTTGGACTTAGCTGTATTTTCAGTTCTCAGTTCATGTGCTGGGCTCCTACAAGTGACATAAGAGATGCTCTTTAATCCCTGGGAAATACAGAAGGGGCGGCAACTCAGCTGTTGCAAATAAAAAAAATCTCTCATTTGGTCTCAAAACAAAAGGGATGAAAAACTGACCTTCACTTCATATATAAAGGATTTCTTCTAACTTAAATCTGTGTGGCCTTATGCAATTCCTTTTTTTGTATGGGTCCACTCAGATTTCCTGAGCATATCAACTCTCTACTAATTTAAGTGGATCTGTGGTGTAAATTATTCTCACTGAGTTTATTAAATGGGTGTATCTCCCTCATCAGCTAGCCCAGCATAGGATGAGTGAATGTGTGATTCAAACAAACCCAGAGCATAAACCCCAGAAAACTAGGAAAGATTCGCAGAGACCAATGGCCTCCATCTGGATTCAACCCTCTTTTCAGCTGGCCTGTCTCCCTAGAGATTGAAATCCCTCGGCATTGCAATGGTGAGTAGGCTACACAGAAAGTAATGGCAGTCACACTGTGCAGCAAGCAGGTTACTGCCGGCTGGTGCTGCGGGAAACAGGCGGCGGCCGCGGGCCGGGTGCAGGCAGCAGCGGCTCTGCCGGGGGAACATGGGGAGCACGAGGTTGTCGAGGCGGGGACCCGTCTCGGGGAAACGGAGAAGCAGGGCAGGCAGGGGAGTTGGGGACTGGGAAGAAGGACCACAGGGAGAGAAAGGCGAGCCAGGAAGGGCAGGACGGAGAGCCAAGCTGACTCTCCAGGCCAGCCCCTCATCCCTCCAGAAAACCCAAAGCGAAATGCCGGCGGGCTCGAGCCGCACTCCGCGGCCGTGAGGCGCCGAGGCTCCGCCCACCGCCCGACTTCCCGAGCGCATTCACGCAGGCCTCCGGGCACTTCCCCAGCGCTGAGCGCGGGCCGGTCCCAGCCCGCTCGCGGCAGCTTTTTGTGCCCTGATTGGCTGCCGGGCTGGGCAAGGCGGGGCGGCAAAGAGCGGCCGGGGCGGGGGTCGGCAGGCCGCGGCTGTCTGCGGTGCGGTGCGGTGCGGTGCTGCGGTTCAGAGCTCAGCAAAGCTGCAGCAGGCTCCGCCTAGGCTCGCGGGGCAGGGGCCACGGAGAGCAGCCTCGAGGTCGTTTCGAGGGCTCCAGGCCGGGCTGGGCGATGTGATTCGGAATTCCTTCCGTTCTGCATAGCCCCTGCCATGGTCCCATCGTACGGGGAAAACCGTCGGGCCCTCACTATAAGTTCTTCCCCAGCAGCAGCTCGGCGGGGTAGTGTGGAGAGGTCCTTCCGGGACAGAGGCTTTCGTCACCCCCGACTGGCTGTCTGGAGCAATCCCTCCGGAGCCAGAGCCTTTCTGTTTCCCCGAGGGAGCTGCCCAGCAACAGAGCCTCTGTCTGTGTCCCCGGTGTCACCTGCCGTTACTGCCAACATCTGTGCAGCTTCTCTAGTATTTGCCGCTAACTTCGGTAAAAACAGATTTCTAACCAAGCATTTGCGACGAAATCAAAATCGAAACACTGTTGAGGCATTCTTACTTGAAAATTAATCGGTCTGTCACTCTGGATACTGTTTGTAGAGAAGAAGAAACCGGATTCATGGAGCTTCTGAAAGAGCTCAAGAATCCTAAATTGCAAGAGAGCCTCAGTGATTAACTTTGTCTTAATTGGAAAATACTGCTGCTGCGCAGTTCTCAGCGTAATTCAGCAGGTTGGTTTTGACCGGTGCTTTATTTTAAGTGTGTGTCCCACATAGAGGAACAAAATATTAAATACTTCTCTATATCTCTTCTTCCACTTAGAATATACTTGGAGTTTATCTAATCGATAAAAACTTTTGTCTCTGTTTAACACGTTAACCACCAGAGTATGGGCTTGCCTTTAGCCAGCATTTCTGAGTAATGACTACCCCACAAACACCAGAATAAGAGTGTTCAGAGGTCACTCTTCTTGATAAATAGACCCTTCCTTCACAATACATAATTTTCTGAAATGGAAACCATGTAATTGTCCAGCATAACAGATCCCATATTAAAAGGTGTTTCTTAATCAAAATAGATTAACATTAAAAATAACACCTCTGAAGATCTCTAATGCAGTCCTAAAAGCAAGCAATGGTATCTGTACATTTTTTAAAAGTCTTTGTGTTGTTCCTTTAATTAAAGGATTGACTTTTAAAAGTAATCAAGTTTATTTGAGTTGCATTTACTGTTCCTATCAATTCTTCCCCCTGAGATGTATAATGCAGTAAAGAATGAAAACATTGCCAGTCACATCCAGACTAAAGCACTTTATAGATCATTGTGAAGTGTAAGGATTCCATGGGCAGAACTAAGTTTATTAAGATATAAAAATTGTGCAGAAAAGTTTGAAAGAATGAGTATACTCAAAACAGCCTTTGCTTTAATACCACTAGTGAATTCTGCTGCACAGTGATAAAACTGTAGCTTTGAAAAAAGGACTCATGACCCAAATTAGCAAGTTTGATTACATAAAAACCAGAACTTGAAAACTGAAATTCCTAGATTTAACTATGCTGGTGGCTTCTAACCTTCATATTTAATTTTAAATCTTTGGACTTGAAAAAAAAAAAACTACCTAAAGGTGAGATCTCTCTCAAACAGTTCAGTTAAAAATTCAATTCTGTCTTCTCTAAATAAGAAAAAAGCCCCAGTAAAATGACCAATTTCAATACTTAAAACCTGACATGTTTAGAATTTTTCCTTCTCTGTCAGTGCAAATCTGTTTCTTCTGTCTCATCAAACTATAAATTTTGATGATAATTTGCCCTGAAATGTGTAATCACCTTGCTTAAATTTCGTTCCCTGACCTCAAAGATCATAACAGCAAGGTTTAATTCATTATTTCAGTAGATTCCTACTTTAATGCCAATGTGATTCCAGATGGAATTTTCTGCTGGTTGAAATTGTTTCTAGAATCAGTGTCCAAGCTCACAGGTAGTGAAACAGTCAGGATGAGGTTATTCCAGAGGTGGCCTAAACGCAGGAAATCTCTGGTTTGGTGCAAAGCCACGACAGAGGAAGAAGAAACCCACACCAGCAAACAAACAAACAACCAAACAAGCAAAGAAACAGACCCAACACAATCCAACACCAGTAACGTTATGGTATTTATGAATGAAAGAAACCATCTCAGTTAATTTAAAAGACTGCTTTTGATGTTCATGTTTCCATTCTCTTCTGGGTTTTGTGCAGAATATAAAACAGAAGCACATTAGGGTAGGAGGGAGATTGAGACTTCATTTGCCACGTAAGGGAGCATGAAGAAACACATTTCTGTATGAAGTATTGTAAATTGCTGCAGAGGCTTGGAAAACAAAGTCAAGAATCAGTTGAAGTAGAGGTTTATCTCTTGCTGTTTCATAATTCATTCAGCACTGTAAAAACAGTTATTTCTTCTGTTGAAATCTATGTGGTTATGCGAGGTGGTAGTCTCTTGGTTTGTTATCCTGGCTCTACAAATTTACCAGAAAAATCCTTTACTTTGCTATAGATACTAATTGCATTGAACACTGAGGAGGCTCAGTTCAGAAAAGGCACTGGAACAGCAGCCAGGCTTCCTCCTCAAGGCAATTTACAGTGACACTACAAACACTCTCCTCTGTGTCATCGAAGCAAATGTGTCATCGAAGCAGGTTCTTGTACATTGGGAAGAAGAAAGTTCTGGCAGACTTCAGAACATTCAGAAAACATGCCTTTATTGCTGTGTTTCTGCTGTGTGGCACATTCCTGAAGCTGAGTGGGGGTGAGGAAGTGAGTTTTTCCTACATCAGAATACTGTTTTTGCACTAGAGAAATTTGTAGACAGTGTAGACAAACCTGACATAGCAGTACCATATTCACAAATGATGCTTAAGTAATCTATGTGCTGTAAGAAACTACTAAGGGTGCTCTATACATGTCTGCATGGATATAAATAAAGAGATATATAGATATAGGTATCAATGTGTCTATATAAACATAAATACATACATATGAGTGCATCTCTGTGTGTATATATATGTAGCAATCTGAATTGTTGCTAGCATAGTCTGGGGTAAAGAAGCAAAAAGGACCTTTGCATAATCTCCACAGATGTTTTATTCAGCCGTGCAGTGAGATGTTCAGGTCCCAGCACCCACACACAGGTCCCAGCACCACACACTTTGTCTCCACAGGGGCCTGGGGGCTGACCCTGGTCTCGGGACAGTACAAAGATGAGGGCCAAACAGGGAACAGGAAGGTGTGGCCCAGGAACATAGGAATAGACATAGGAACAGGGGAAGGAGCCAATGGGGTCTAACAGCTTTTTGAAGGAAGCTTCTAGAGTCTCCCTAGACCAGGGACTGCTCCTCCCTCCCTCCAGGGTCTCCACATATATAAATATAGTGGTATATATAAATGTATATATACGTGTACATATATGTGTATAGGTTTTTATCCACTTAAACCCTACAAAAGAAGGAGATACTAAAAAGAGGGGCAAGCCAATTATGTCATGGACTGTGTGTGCATCATGGACTGTAGGGCTGTGCAGGGATTGTGCAGGGTCTGTGGCTGCCCTTGCTTCTTTCCTACTCCTGCTGCTCCTCTGGGAGCACCAAATGGTTTCTGGACCACAAGCACAGCTCCCTTAACCTCCTCCATCTGTACATAGTCACTGTAGTCCAGGAATACTGGAGCATCATCTGTTTGATTGTGCATGCTGTGTCCAGGTCTCTCTGTCCCTTCTGCTGGGGCTGGCAGGTACTGGGCTGTGTCCAGGAAAACCGAGCCATTGGCTCTGGGGCTCTGAGGAACATAGGCTGGTCTCTCTTCCTCTGCTGCTCTGGCTTTTGCTCCCATCTCTTCATCTACACTTTGCTCCCATGCTCCCATGGTTCTTCTGGCTTGTCAAAGGGTCTCTGGACCACAAGCACAGCCTTCTTAACCACCTCTTTCTGGATGTAGTCATAGTAGTCCAAGAATTCCAGACCATCAGTTCTGGGACTGTGGGTGTCATGTGCTCGCCTATCTACCCCTACTGCACTGGCTGTCACTTCTGATGACAAATCCCTACTGTGTTCCATGCCCTGCCGCTCCTCATTCCACTGGATGGATGCCTGCATCCCAAGTGCAGCCTTATCCTGGACATTTCTCTAGATACGCTCAGCTGTGTCCAATACATCCAGCTGATTCTCCTCTCCTGTGACGATGAAGGTAGTGGCAGTGGCGGAGTCTGGGTACATCTCCCTCAGTTCATTCTGGACCTGCAATGCTTCCGAGAGAAGCTTCAGCCATCTCAGGTGAGTCTCTGTGTCCATGGCTGCAACTGCAGGAAGGCTTTGGGCATGGTGTGCAGGTCCTTCTGCTCCTGTTGAATCCACTGGGTTGAGTTCCTGCCCCTGCTGCTCCCCTGGGGATTCAAATGGTTCCTGGACCATAAGAACAGGCTTCTTAACTGCCTCCATCCGTCCATAGTCACTGCAGCCCAGGAATACCGGAGCATCAGCTCTTTGACTGTGCACGCTGTGTCCCGGCCCTTCTGTCCCTTCTGCTGGGGCTGTTACCATCATCCCCTCACCAATACCTTGTTCCAGGTCCCCCTGTTCTTCCATGTGCTCCTCGGATCCATGGATCACACTTACAACTTTGCTCAGGAGCTCATCTGTCATGTGCAGGGCTGTGTCCAGCAGAGCCAGGCCATCAGCTGTGCGGCTGTGCAGGGCATGTGCCGGGCTCACTGCCCCTGCTGCTCCGGATCCTGCTGCCCCTGTGGCATCTGGGCTGTGTTCCAGGCACTGCTGCTCTTCTCTCTGCTTGACTCCCTCGATCACAATGGTAGCCTCACTCGGGAGCTCACTGCTGATATTCTGGGCTGTGTCTGGCAGATCCCGTGCACAGGCTGTGGGCTGCTGCTGTTCCTGCCCTCCTCTCCTGTGCATTGCAATGAAGGCCTGGGGCAGAGCCTTTGGGGCACTCTGGAAGATGGACGTCCGTCTCTCTTGAGCCAGGACATCAATGACTGTGGGTGAAGGAGATCTGAAGGCAGGTCCTGCAGGTGGTCCTGCTTCTGTTGCTTCCTTCCATGCTCAGTTGCAGGTCTGGCTCTGCTTTGAGCAGCTGCTGGCCAGGACCTTCTTTCATAGGGGGCTCCTTATCCAGGTCCTCATCCCTGATGGACTGTGCTGGCTCTGGCACAACCTCTTGGCCACCTGTGGGCTGCTGTCTCTTTTGCTCTCCTTTGACTTGGGCTGCAGTTAAGGCCTTCTGCAGAACGCTCAGCGCCTTCCTGCGCGACATCTGGGTCTCTTGAGCCAGGGCGTCCAGGAGGATAGACAAAGGGATGGTGTAGGTGATGGCCTGCCCAGGGTCAGGGACAGCTGCTGCCTGCTCCCCCACCAGAGAGGGCTTTTCCTGAGCTGCTGGGGTGGCAATGGCTGTGCTACCTTCTCCTTCATGCTCTTCAGCTGGGGGGCATTCCTTGTCCTGAGGTCCTTCCCATGTGCCACTTGGTACTGTTGCCTCATCTGTGGGGAAGGCAGTCACCTCCTTGGCACCAGGGTGGGAGCCCTTGTTGTCCTGCAGTCCCCAGGATTTGACAAGGTGATGGATAGAACATGACCCAGTACCATCTGTCCCTTGGCACAGCTCTCTGCCTATTGTGTATTCCCACCCCTCTCCCTCAGTCACCTCAAGATCAAGGGCATCTTCCCACTCCTCTTCCTCGGATGGCTCTTGATCAAGGGCGTCTTCCCACTCCTCTTCCTCAGACAGCTCTGGATCAAGGGCCCATTCACACTCCTGCTCCTTGGTCCTGGACACCTGCTCACTGCTTGCAGCCTGGGCTCCCAGCCACTCCAGTAGCACCTGATGGTTTGTGGTGCCCTCAGTGAACCTCCTACATGTCACCTGTGGCTGCTGTGGTGCGGTGTAGCCCATCGGCCAGGGCAGGCTTGTGCTCCGGTTCCATCCAGTCTCAGGCTGTCCTCTCCTATAGTTGGCACTTACCTGCCCAGGTGTGTCATCAAGGGCCCCAGAATGCCTAAGGGAGGAACCCTGACCTTGCCGCTGTGGCTCTCTGTCCTCCATGCCCTGCTGCTGCTGCAGCCAGCCATGGGCCCAGGAACTCCTGCCCGGCTCCTCTGAAGGCCTCCTCGTGAAGGTCACGATGACCTCCTTCAAAACAGGCCCACTCCTCCAATGGCTTTGCTGACACTCAAGGAGCACAGACAGCCCTGCCTGCTGCTGCTGTGACGCTTCCTGCTGCTGCTGGCCTGTCCCTGCATCTGCATCATTTCTTGGGGAAGCTGATACAGACATGGGGCCTGCCTGGGCTGGCTCTGCTGCTGGCTGCTCCTCCTGCATGCTGGCCTGGGGCGTCCTGTGCCACAGACCTGTCACTGTCACTCTGATGAACTCTGCCTCACAAGAGAGCTGCCCTCCTAGGACTTGGCACCCCGGGCCTCTCTGTCCCTTAAATACCCTCCCCGTCAGGGCAGGGCCTGGCATCACAATGGCCTCTGCTTATTATGGCCACCGCCTCACACAGGGCCACTGGCGCTCACAGCCATGCCTTAGTTTGGCCTTTCTGTTCCCTAATGCAGTCTTAAGATAGACAATGAAGATTCAAACGATACAAGCAGAGATGAAACATACAGCTTCTGTACCCTTTGCTACCTCTTGGCTCAGCAGGAAGGACTCAAGTAAATAACAGTCCAGAACTACAAGAAAGAGTGAAGAAGAAGAAGGAGATGCCGTTATTTAATCCCACGTTTGTCCAACAGACACTCTTCATCTTCCAGCAGCAGCTTAATATGTTTTATTTGGGAAGCAAGAAATCCTCAGCCAGTGTAGTGTTGCTGGGCTTGCAAGGGTTGCAGGAGTGAAGAGAGGTAGACGAGAATCTTGACTCCAGGATCAGAAGGCTGGATTTATTATTTTATGATATATAATACATTAAGACTATACTAAAAAGAATAGAGAGAAAAGTCTCAGAAGCCTGCTATGCTAAGAATAGAAAAGGAATGAATCAACAAAGAAGCTCTCTCTGATTCTCCCAGAGAGAGCTCAGTCTTTGATTGGCCCTTAATTGTACACAAGCAACATGGGCCAATCACAGGTGCACCTGTTACATTCCACAGCAGCAGATAACCATTGTTTACATTCTTTCTCTGGGGCCTCAGCTTCCCAGAAGAGGGAAAAATCCTAAAGAAAGGATTTTTCACAAAAGATGTCTGTGACATTACACCCTTTAAATTCTAAAAAATTAAAAAGAAAAAATGCTGGTGGGGAATGAACAGGAAATTTCTTCACCTGTAGAACATACAATACTAACATGTCACTAAAACAATCTTACAATCTATAAAAATGCAAAAAACAATGCAAAGAAAATTCAAGTCCAAGCAGCTGAGTTTCAGGAACAGTCCATGCACTGAAGATCTTCCTCTTGGACATATCAGAAAGTCCTTTTTGGTCCTGAAACAGGCTCCTGCCTCCAGAGTTCACATCTTCCTTTGGCCTTCCCAGCCACTTACAAGCTTTTTCTTACTCTCTCCGACATCCACTCATTCAAAGTCCTGCCAAAATTCAGGCTCTCTTCTGTATTGCTGTAAAGGCTGTTGGAGGCTGCACTCTGCTCTGTGGCACACACAACACTGCCCTTTGGAGGACATCCAGAACTGGATGCCTCTCCCTTTTTTGCAATTCTCAAGCAGAAGTGACTTGAGCTCAACAAACCAACCTTTGACTGGAGATGCTTCTAATTAACTGGAATCCTTTCCATTGCCTTCTCCTATCTAACACACTTTTCTTCAATACACTAAAGAAGGCACACAAACAAAGGAGTCAGGTCACAACACAAGGATTTTTTTTTTTTTTTTTTGCCCCATTTTTAATTTGCCCCATTTGTCCTTGAGAATTTAAAAGGAGCCCCTTGGATCAAGGCATGCAAGCACTGCCAGGACACATTACAGAGACAGCTCAACATGGTGGTAAACCTGGGGTAGGAACAGGACCTTATTCCCAACAGAAACTAAAAAAATTGTTTGCGTTGGTGCTTGAACCACACAAAATACACATCTTCTCCACCTTTGACTGAAAACTGGGTTGGACTTAGCTGTATTTTCAGTTCTCAGTTCATATGCTGGGCTCCTACAAGTGACATGTTCAAAAGATGTTCTTTAAGCTCAGGGAAAGCAGGACAAGAATTTTCTCTCTCCCATTTCTGCACACTTTATGTACCAGTAGATGGCATTCCAAGCATGATCCATAAATTTCACTGAAGATTTGCCAGGATTTCCTTGACCTCATTAGTTAAGAGAAGGAATTATGTGCCCAAAGACCATTTTGTTTTATTCTTTGAATGATTAAATAATGATAGTGATGCCTCAAGGGTATCTTGAAACGAAAGTTAT
Source organism: Zonotrichia leucophrys gambelii (assembly GCF_028769735.1). Lineage (NCBI taxonomy): Eukaryota > Metazoa > Chordata > Aves > Passeriformes > Passerellidae > Zonotrichia > Zonotrichia leucophrys. The sequence goes on along the minus strand of NC_088200.1, from coordinate 24,812,607 downwards.
CTGCCTGAAGGCATTTCTCTCTCTATGGTGTTGTGAAAAGCCAGAATTGTGGATGAAATGAAATAAAATAACGAAGACGTGTCCACATGAAAAAAAAAAAATGAAAATGGGGGTAAAAGTCAAAGTCTGTGGAGATGCAAACTGCAAAGGTACATTCTGTGTACACATTCGTAGCATGTATATGTATTTCATCCCTACACCTATGTCTCTTGACAAGACCAAGAACAGAAAGCCTGGATTCCAAACAAAACCAAGACAGACAACATGAGCTCAAATTTTTTGTATCTATCTGAAACTATTTTTGATTAATACAGAAAATAATTTTTATTTGAAATGACAGGCTCCAGAGTTTAAAAACAGGAAGAATAAGGTCCTAATTACAGTACAATGCAGAAAAACACCCTCAAGTTTCTGCTTTCTCTGTCTTCTCAGAACTTCCGTCTCCTCTTCAGGCTCACATAATAAAAATACGCCTACACAGCGTTTCAAAGAGAATATGTGGTACCCTGGCCATCAGGAGATACCTCCGGCTAGTCCTATCTCCTGGCCTGTGCTAAGAGTAGCCACTCCCTATCTGCCCCCAGGGCCAGTCTAGGAAGCAGTGGGAGCAGGACTGCTTGGTACCCCGAAGCAGCAAGGCTGTTCTCTATGGCTGCTGGTTTTAATCCCAGTCAAGAATCTGAGGCAAAGGAATAAGAGGGCACACTTGCATGGGTTCTCAATAGATTTAATTCTTGAGAAGAGCCAAGGACAGGCGACAAAAAAAATACAGCCTTGCAACAACTTAAATACCGATGAGGGTACAAGGGGAGGATACAAACTTCAACTAATTGCAGGATACCTGGGGAGGAGCACAAGGTGAGAAATATATTGTGACAGCCAATGGGGGGCAATAGGGGAGGAGAATAGTTTAAACATACCAATGGGGTTTCAAGGGATACAGAATAGACACAGAAGATTCTAGGAATAAAGGTGGGGCTATGGTGATGGACAAGGGAGGCAGGCAGGTTTTCACTGACTGGCGGGGAAGGATCCAGAATAAAGGGTTGGTCTTTGGGAGATGGACGGGGAAATGGGAGGGTACCACTCTGGGGTGAACCAAACATGCATGGGGGTCAACCAGAACAAACCATTTTGAATTTATGCAGAAAAACCACGCCAGAAAAATCACAAATATATATGTAAGATGCTGCCAGGTAGGCATGTTCAGGTGTAGTTTAAGCTACCTTAGTACATTTATTTCTCTAAAGGACTTAGCAGTACCACTGGGAAAACCAGGGGGGACACCACTCCTAATTCTGTTTTCCCAAGAGTATTCTCATTTCAATCTGTGCCAAGAGAACAAGGAAAAATAGTTTTATGTAAACTCTTATAGAGCCTATGAAGATGAGTTATTAGGCTTTGTATGCAATCTGTTACAGCCCTTGTGTTGTAATAGGGAAATCACTGACCAATAAACTATTAAAAGCATCTGTAATCAAAACAGGGAACCTAGTCTGTTATCCAAGAATATTAATAAAATAATACCTCAGAAAGACAAACAAGACAGGGCACAAGTAAGGGCATAAGCATATGTTTCTGAATGAGGATGAAGACATGGCAATGGTCATTATGTCCATTTTTTTCCAGTGGTCCTGATTCATCATGGAGCAAAAGCCAGATTGTTAGGAGCTGAAGAGAAAAGAATGAAGTTCTAGTTTGGTGCTGTGGGTGCTTTGACCTGGGTAGGTATTGCCACCGAGCAGCTGGACATGGAGTATTTGGCTTTCCTGGCCTACAGCAAAGGCCAAAAGGTAAGGCAGTTTTATTTCCCCCAGCAGCCTGTGGTCCTTGATGGATGTCTCACGTTAGCCCTGTCTCCGTACTACCAAGGCTGTAAATCTTTGATTGTCAAGAAAATGTCAGAATAAAGGTAATTTTGTGTCTGAGACACAAGTCTGAGACAGCCTTTAGTTACATCTGCCTTGTGTCTGGAGTCCATGCCTGAGTCAACTGTATAGAGGTGGCGACATTCAATAAACTGCTGTTTCGTCAACTCACTGTCAGAATTTAGGTAATAGGCTTTAGGGTGGTGTTTCTGCAAATTTTAAAGTCCTTCCTTCCTTCAGAGGAATTATTATGGGCTGCTCTATGAGGTTTTTTGAAACAGTATCTAGACTCCTCACAAGACCAATAAAATTCATGAAGCACTTGCAAGGTAAGTGGTATCCTGCTTGTAATACTCAGAGTTCAGTCTGAGCTCTTAGTCCACTGCACAAACTGCTGTCCCTGGATCAAGATGAGAAACTGATTCTATATTAGGGTGCTTTGCTTTTTGCAGAAGGTGAGGAAAGAAAAGATTATGGAATGAGCAAGATACTTTGCCTTTGAATTTCACAGATATTTTTGTCTGTAAAGTAATAGTGAAATTCAGGGTACATGCTGTCCAGCCTGATACACAGGCTCTGTGTGAACCAGTTCCAGGTCCAGCTGCACCAATGCAGGACTTTGCAGCCCAGGAGCAGCACCTCACCAAGGTGGCGACTCTTCTGGGATCCAAGCTACTGTTCTGGTGAGAGGTCCATGACAACTCATTGGCACCTGTCAAAGCTCTTGGATGTCTGAGGTGGAACTGTGCAGCACCAGGCAGGGACATGGACTTGAACACACATACTTTTCTGCCCTACATCCCTCAGGTTTAACGCCTTCTTCTCTGCTTTTTCCACTGTGTCCATCCCAGCTGTGTCCCTAAACTGCCATTTGCTCTTTGTCCTGCTCCTGTGCCCCTGCTCCTGATCTCAGCATCTTCCCTACTCAGGTTGCTGCTCCCTGTGCCAGCCAAGCAGTTCTGTAAGAAGTTTTCACCAGGTGTCATTCTTGCCTCTGTTTGATCCATGTGGCTTCAGGCCAACATCATTCTCTTTGCTTAAAAGAAGGTTTAACTACAGCACACATACATATGTTTATGGTTTTTTCATGGTCATGTATTTATAAAACATCACCATATTCCTTTCCTACAAGAAAGGCTCATTGAGGGTAGTACCTCTCTTTTTAAAATGTGTCACAGTGACCACAAGAAAGAAACTTTTCTTTGGATCTTCATAAATGTGCTGTTAAAAAAATCGTCTCTCAAAGCTTTAAGGTAGTAGAATATATGTTACTATTTCAAAAGGAAATAGAATAAGGAGAGAAATAGAAACAGTAGTTATAGAATCATAGTCAGCACAGTTGGGAGGACTCTTGAGAAATTATTTCATCCTTAGTAATCTTGCAAGAAATACCTGTCCAAGACTGCTGCTGTCTCTTTTGGCAGTCCCTCTCCCAGTACTTCTACTGCCATTAGAACATACGCAGCTAAAATTTCTCTTGCTTGGATTGAAGCCCATTAACTTTTATCATCCCCCTTTTGCGCAGGTAGCAATATGGTTGTACAGCAACCGTTTATTTAGTTTCAGATTATTATCATGTGCCCTTTGAGTCCTCTTTGGGCCATAGAATGCAAGATTCTCTGGTCTTTCCTTACCGGTCATATTTGATCATATTAAATTCTCCAGACTCTTTTAAATTACTTACATCTTTCCTAAGGGCAATACCCAAGCCTGGGACAGACTTTGGCTGAGCCTATCCAGAGCTGTGTTGAGCAGAGAGATTAATGCTTTATTATGTCTCAAGTATCCTGTTGTTGCCATGGGCAACAGCAAAAAGGAATAACTAGTGGCTGAACCCCCTCCCATTAGTGAGAAGAGTATTTGCCATCTAAGCAGAATTGAAAGATATGAGGAAGGTTGTGGAAAGTGGATACAGGAAACAAAAAGCACCAATTGAGTCCAGGTAAATGAGCAGCTGAGGTAAGTGAAGGCAATACCGTGTGCAAATGAAGAACTGCAAAGTGGCTGAGCAAATAAAAGGTGAACGTTTTGCAGATTGCTTAGCTTAGAGGAGGCTGCACATGTGCACAGATCCTTCTCCAGGTTGCCAGGGTTCCAGGCAGTGTGGCCAACAACTTTGTGCCGCACATTCACATCTGTGTCCATAACATCTAGGGGGGACGCTGCCCTAGGGACAGCTGCCTGACTGCCCATATTTTTCACCTTTCACTATTCCCCACCTGCACGCAGCTTTGAATACTGTTTCCCTCACAACAGCACTGATTCTTGTTTTTTTAACTGAAGCTTATCTTGTAGTCTAGTAATCTTGCATTTCCTTTCTGAAGGTTTGCTGCCTCAAAACCTTTCCTCGTTTATTAGTGATGACAATTACTTACTTTGCCTTTGCTCATTCTGACTGCCATCCTAATTAGTTTATTTGTTAAAATAATTTTAATTTCCATACCCACCCTCCAGTATACTCACTGTCCTTTCCCTCTTCATTTCAGTGTGGATTCAATAAGCTTCTGACTGTCTATGCAATTTTCTAATTTTCTAAGAAATTTTCTTTCTTTAGTGCCAGAGTTTGGAACTTCAAAACAATATTTCAGACCAGCTTTATTTCTTGTTGCTTTAGGTCTTGTTTTGTTTCTTCTAGAAGCTAAGGCTGAGAAAGGCAGCTTTTTAACAGGAACATTTAAATTTTTACCCCTACTCAATTTTTAAAATAGATTAAATTTCTAAACAACTTCTGATAATTCTAATCCAAATGGTTAGATATGTTCTATCTAAAAAAATCTATCTATAAAAGGAGTGCAGGTCCCAAATATTGCAGATACCTTTTAAAATTTTGCTGTTCAAGAACCACTTCTCCGCTGGGAGGAATGTGAACATTAGGCCACATGAAGTTTCTTTACCTCAATTTCTGAATCCTATCTCAGGTGTTCCTTATTAAGCATGGCATTGAGATGCATCCTATGCTGTAAAAGAAAGAGTGCAATTTGAAGTGGGTGTTAAAACAGGGATCTTAGAAACTTAATTCTCTTTTGGAATTTTACAGGATGGAAATGTGTCATGTTCAACATATGTGAGTATAAGGAATAGCTGATCGCATTACCTGACTTTACTTACCTGGCACTTTTAGAACAAGAAAAATTCTCTAGTCCTCTCTAGACCAGTTGGTCAGCTCATCTCCCTACCTTTTCAGAAAATGCTGTATTTAGACACAGATAAAATATTCCTATAGACAGTGTATTATGAGTGGTGTTGTTGCATTGACGAGGCATCAGGATTAGTGTAGCGAAGAGCCTCTGCAACCCACTGCTGACTCACAGAGATTTACAAGTTCTCAACAGCTTTAAAGATTGGGGCACACTAAAGGACATTTCCTTTACTAGCTCAGTCTTGAAAAAATAGTGATGAACTTAGAAAGAGCAGTAGCAAAATATTTCCTGTTGGTCAGATCCATGCAATGAAAGTTTCAAGTCCACAGGCAAAACCAATTTACATCATCTCTGCTCAACTTTTTCACAACAGTTCCTTTCTAAATATGTAACACTTGATTTTCTCAAACTGACATTACTTTTCATTTCTCCATTCTCTTGTAAAATGCTGTTGAGTTGCATTACCTTGCACTGGATTTTGAAAATTCAAAGTGATTTTCACTATAGAAGTCTCTTCCTTCGTTGTTTTATTAATAGGCTCGCTAGATTCAGAAAACTGTACTTTTTTGAAAAATCTAATTCATTTCTGTTTTCCTTCACTTTACTTGCATCAACTAAAGCTCAGTTATTGCCAGCCAGTCTAACTAGGCTACCTTTTTCGACTTCATTAAGAAATTAATTTGAAAGGTTGCTGTTTCTACCTTTTATTTGCTGTGGGGGATCTTACCATTTCAAACTTTCTCTGCTATGCCTGAGTTTTCTACCAAAAACCTCTTAATATTCCATAAACAATTAGATAGTACAGTAAATGCCAGTGTTGTTGTAAGTACACTGTGGTCATGATAGTGCTCTTCCATTCAAAATGAGAGAAAATCAAAAATTTTTGTAAAAAAGTCTTTGGGCTGAGTTGCATTCATTTGCATTTGACTTAGGAAGTGAATAACGAATTCCCTCTACTGAGCTGATTCTCCTCTAAGATGGAAAATAGCTTCAAATCCATAAATAAGTGTGACGTGCTGTAGTGTGGCATTGCTGCAATGTCATTCGTTGTAAACATGCTGCAGGCATCTCCTTTTTACCTACTTCCTTATTCCTTATTTTTATTCTAGATAATAAGCAGAGAGGAAATATTCGAAGCTATTTTTGTCTCCACATGGATTGAGTATGTTCTAAAAACACTAAACCAACAACAGTAGAGAGCTAGATTCCTTTTTCCCAATAACAAAGGAGTGGCTCAAGCAGAAATAGTTCAAAAAACATAAGAAAGATTAGATTAATTTTTTTCCCCTGCATTTTGTTTCATTGTAAGTGGAAAAGATCCATAAGAAAACCAAATTATTAGCAGGGTCCCCAGTACTGATCAAGGATGATTATATTGCCAAATAAATCCAAAAATTATTTGAAAAGGAGGCTAAATACAATGGCAAGGAACTTTGGCAATTATAGTAAACTTCAGGACAGTCTGATCTAGAGGTGAGTGACTGGGTAATAAAATGTTACATGAGATTCAGTGCCAGTCTCCTGGGGGAAAACAATAATTATAAAATATAATTATATACACCAAGAGATAAGTAGAGGATAAACTGAAAAATACCATTATATCCCTCTGTTAACTCCATCAGTCCTTCATTTTGTACACAGTAAGTGTGTAGTAGAAAAACAGAAGGTGAAAGATCTTATCTTAGGGAAAGATAAATTAGTAACAGTGATGATTAAAAGTGTACAACCATTTTAAGTTTCTGGTATCAGGTTAATCCGAGTAGATTTGGACTCTGTAGTCTGGAAAAGTGGAAGAGAAGGCAAGGGAAAGCTGAAGAGTAGACAGTTGATTACTTTTCCTCTTAGCTCAAGCATGGGTGGCACATAATGAAGTTATCAGGCAGCAATCTTAAAACAAGTAAAAGAGACATAGCGCCCAGCTAAGCCGGGGAATTAATCATCCTCAAATATCGAGTAGTCACAGTGGGAGTGGGATTAGAAAAACTGACAGCTGACAAATTCAGGGGTGGCTATTGAACACAACAGACAGAGGTCAACCTCTAGTTCAGGAAGTTCCTTAATCACAGATTGGCAGATACTCCTTACTTCAATGCTACATACTTTCAGTAATATTTTATATTTTCGTAAGTTTCTGTCTGAGATGGGTTACTGGATGGTCTTTGTTTTGACCCAGTTGTGACCATGGCCCTGTATTTTTGTGCAGTATGCATTAAAATATGCTGGGTCTAGGGCCAGAACTGACGCAGAACCAGCCCTCAGGATATCAATAAGATACAAGTGATTTCTGGCACAAGGACATCCTTGGGAACAACAAGGAGCATGCCCTTCACTCCTATGAGTTTGTGGACTCAAGCCATCAATGGCACAACACTGCCAGTTTTAAGGATCACCATTTATTAAAGTAAAAAGCAGGAAGCTAAAGTCTGGTGTGTCTGTGACTGAGATTTCTAATTAATTTTGCACAGGCAATGTTCAGACACCAGATGCTGTTACCCAGCCAGGATCAAGCTCTGAGAAGAGCTCTTGTGGTCAGCCCTCATAACCATCAGTAAATTCCCTGACTCAGCCAATGCTTTTGTTTTCATATTTTTGCAGTGGTACCAAGCCTGACTCTAATTTGGGATGCAAGTAGTGCCATTCTTAGCATTAGGAAATGTATGCCACCAATTTGGTAAGAAAATAAAGGGAAAAGTGTCAAAGGCAAAGGTTCAAATTACAATACCATTGGAAAACAGGAAGAAAAAAGAGAACTTTTCCCATTAAAAGATAAAAGTAAAGAGGAGGCTTATTTTTCTGCAGAAATACATGTGTCTTGAGGCTACATCACATTACACAGCTCTGCAGAGAAGGTCACTGCACTTCTTACTAATCTATTACTTCTCATGCTGCTCACAGCAGTAATCTCTGGCACATGTTGATCAACAATATTAAAAGGCTACAGATCATGAATCATATCTCTAATTTCCTCACAACTTTTACTCATGTGTTTCATCCTATTGTTTTAATTTTTTTGTTTCAATTAATTTTTTTCCCTTACCAAAAAACCCCAAATTGTAAGCAATGTGAGCAGGTAGAGGAACAGAAGGATTAAGAGGTCATGATTAGGGAAAGATAAACTAGTAATGTAGAAATATTATGCAGATAAATATCTTTAATAACAGTTCTTGATGGTAATGGCAGAGTTTTTTAAGTGGAATAACTGAGTGCCTTATGTAATCTATCAAGACAAGAAATTATGATAAGGAATTTCATGAAGAAAAGGTGATATATTGAACATCTGCCAGGTCCTTGTTTTCTTCCTCATGACCCAGTCTTTCCTCCTTTGCTTGAAAGAGTCAGAAGAGCAGCTGTCCAAGTGTATTTTATAGGTTGTGCAAACATAGTTTATTAGACAGTAAATTGCTTCAAAAGTCAACATTTACCATGATTCATATTTCTCCACAGAAAACACTAATTTATCAACATCACCAAATACAGGTTTTGCTCTGAAAAGAAAAAGTCAAAAGCTGAAAGAAATGTTTTGTTTCTGTCAACACAGAATGTTCTGTGGTTTTGGGGTTTTATGGTTTTTTTTGGTTTGGGGTTTCTTTAAGTATTTGTATAAAAATGAGGTCTTAGTAGGAAGTTAAAAACCTGGACTTCATTCCATTGAGATTAAACTAAATTTTCAGATGTTGGAATTCTCACAGAACAGAGATTACTATTTACAATCAGCTTTTGAAAAAGGCTTCTTCATTTTCATCTGAAAGTTTTCCTCCTTGTTTATCTAAGCGTTGGATGAATGAAGTTCCTCTGCCACTAAACCCTGACAATAAAATAGTATTTTCAATTGGTTAAAAATATACTTAGAAGTCGTCCTTCTGGCCACCTCTAGCCTTCAGATTTTCTCAAGCAGTAGCCCTTGATATTTATTCTAGGAAGCAGTTCTAGGAAATCAGGTTGATTATTAAGATTTTGGCTGGTCAGCATTCCCCCTCAGGATATTCTGCTGACCTACTGAGCTTTCTTGCCAGTTTAACCTCAAATGGAAAACCCTTTTGTTGGTAGAAGAATTCTTTCAGTGTGACCTAGTTGCTAGTTACAGCAAGATTCATCTACTACAGCCTTTCATTTAAAAGCTTTTTTACTGGTGTTGCTATTCAATAGCTTGGGGTTCTTTTTCCTTCTTTCATTTACACAGTTGTGGGATAAAGGAATTCAGGTGTCTTCAAGTAACAAATCAATAACAGATATTTGAATACACCCTCTTGCTTGTTAATTTTCCCCCTTTGTTGAATGCAATGATTTTATAGATTAATTACTCCCTTGCAATCGCACCCAGACTGATGCACATCGCAAGATAACGTAGCTGCAGACAATCCTTTAATTAAACCTCTAATTTCAGCACAATCCTGTGTGCAGCCCTAGCACATACATAGCACGTCTGTCACCTTGATTCGCGCTGTAGGTGGCTGCCAGCCCCACAGGAGCGCGGCCGGGAGCGCTCACGCCCGCTGGGGCAGCGCAGCCTCCGGTCTGGCGGGAGAGCTCCGGCCGTGCCGCCGCCCCGCGCTGCTGCTGCTGCTGCTGCTGCGGCTCCTCCTCGCTGTCACTGACAGCGATGGGTAACCTCCCGTTCCAGAAACCTTGTCTGTTCGCGGAAAAGCGTTTTGTTTGACTTGACAGCAGCTTTTCACAGAGAATGAGATCACTTTTGCAAGGGAAGCAATAACTTGCGTGCAAACAAAACTGACAGGCTCACTTTTTCCCCCATGAAGCACCAGTTTATGCCAATAAAACAAAAAAAAATTGAAGTAATCCACAAAGCGTCAACTTGCAATGAAACTGTTTTTAGTATTTCATGCCAGTTGTGGGTTTTTTTCCTCCAGGAAGAATTAATCCAGTGATGCTGTAGGAACTCACTAATTCGCATTACACTGCATAACACAACATAAAGAGGGCAGAAGGTCTCCTCAGTGTAAGCAGAGAGAAAATGTGAAAAATTTATGGCTGGGGCCAACATTTAGGCATTACTTCCTCTCACACAATTAGTGGACAATTTCAGCTATTACAAGAATGAGAACATATGAAGGATATGGTAAATAACAACAGGATGAAATATTTAAAATTCCATACAGTAAGAAAATATGTATTTTGTTTTCTGCTGCAAGGCTTGCATCCCTCAAGAGGTCAATGGTAATTGTCCAGTGCACCACCCTTTAGCTGTGGTGGAAATCTATCCACAACTTTTTAAGGAAAGGGGCTCGATAATGAAGCCTTCAGTCTTATGCCCTGGTGCAATGTCTACCGTAAAGAAAATTCAAATCCATTAGACAACAGCTGTGCTTTCTTTGCCACTTAGTTGTTCTTGTAACCTTCCTCTTTACCTTGCCTCAATTTACTTCCCAACTTCATTTTCTTTACTTCCTTTGTCTAGAAAGCCAGCTGGGGAGTATATATGACACAATTTTACATATAAATATAACATGTAGAGATAGCAAAAAATTTAAGGATTCATCTGTTGCTGCACTTACGATTTAAAACTGCATGTGGTTATTCTCAGATGCAATAGTGGAATGCTGTATTTTCATGCAGAGCAAGTTATGAAAATGAGCTTTTTATTAACTCTGCAAATTACATTGGGGTCAAATAAAATTATATGAGTAAACCAGACAAATAAAACTAATTGCATTGTGAGAAGTTTCAGAAAAAGTCCTGCTTTTTTCTGGCTCCAGCACCAAGAGTTACCAATATTATATGATCAGAAAAATACATTTGCTGATCACAAGCCTGAGAGAACTACGCTGTTACATTGCAACTAGTGACAGTAGCTTTTTAAAATAAATAACTCCTTAGTGAGTGTGAAATGCATAAGTGGTCTCTGGGATTCACAGCTTACATGCTGTTCTAAGGGTGTTTCTGACCACATGAGAATGAAGTCCATTTTCTTTGCCATTACACACAGCCTATTCTTTGCCTCTGAAGACACAAAATTACTGCACATCTCTCTTCATACTTAACAACTCCCATCAAGATGAATATGTCACATTACATTGCCTCATGTTGCAAACAGTCTCAACCCAGAGGAGACCTCTGTGTGACTGAGGTTTCTACACAGCCCAGCTTTTACTGAGAAATACAAAGGTCCAAGACAGCAAAAAACTATGGTATATCTTTTACACTTTTTCCTGCATTAACCAGTGCAAAAATTTAAATGTGGTGCCAGAAGGCATCCTTGAAGATCCTGGGTTGACGATACAGCTTCCAATTTTTTCTAAAAACACACGGTCTGAAGATGTTGCTTGGCATGGATGAGAAATAGCTATGATTTTCTGATAGCAGAAATTTATAAAAGGCAAATTTTTGGGCAGACAACATATCCAGTGAGTCATAAGCTCCAATTAAGTCCTAGAAACTAAATGGTTTATTATCTGAAATGAACTCTCAAACGGCATCTAGTGCCTAAATGCCAGGAGACTGGAACAACACATCAACAAGTCTGACTCACTGAATTGGTTTCCTAGAACTGTATTTACAGTGGATGGAATTCCTAAAGTCAGTCCTGATGACAGACATTAAAACCAACCCTTTTCCTAGAGCAACATAAATCTGGGGCAAATCCATTGAAATTAGCTGAACTGTGGTACACATAAAATCAGAGTGAGATCCCAGATGTCAGATTTTAACAAGCAAAAGAAAACTCCCCATTTTTAAGGTTTATACTTATGAGTAAATATAGAAACACCACTATCTAAACTTTTTTCTGTCTTGACCTCTGCACCTGATCCAGTGGGAGCTGAGAATGCCACATAAACTCATACAGAGCTTAATGGAGGTAGCAGCAAAATTCAAAAGGAATGAGATAAGTTTCAGGGCATGAGGAGCAGTTGGGATGTGGTGAACAGGGAAAGCAGCTCCTCACATGGCTGGGTCTGCCAGATGTAAAGCTAAGTGAAACTGCATTTTTTCAAGAAATTTCAAATATATTCCTGTGTAAATACAGGCAGCTTGGACTGCAGATGGGATTTTCTTTCTACGTTCTCTTGCTACACAGCAAAAACACTTGCATATAACATGGCAATTTTTCAACACCACAATCCTCATATATTATGGGGCTCTTGAAATGTTAAAGGAAAGATCTTGAATATATCACATAAGTATGGTGGTTGGCCAGGACCTTTTGTTTTTGGCAGTTTTGTGGTCCTTGGAGAAGTCCTTTGGAGAGGTGATTTCTGCTCTGCAATGTGAACACCCATCTAGCTGCAATATCAGAGACAACACCTTCAGGAGGAAAAGTTCAAAGTGTCCCAAGAAACGGGGAACATCTTATTTAAAGAGAATATGCAGGCAAAAGCAATTATTAAATTCCAATGAAAACAAGATAAACATTAGGAAACTGGTTATAGAAAGCTGCTACAGGAAAAGCTGTACAATAAAAATTTTAAATCAGCTACTATACAGGTAGCTCAACTGCTCCTCACTATCCCAGGCTAATGTAACTTTGAAAACAGCTGGACTTTCCTACAGAAGTAATCTAAATAGTTTTCATAAGTTATGTATTTTATAAATGACTGTAATAGCCTCTTGAATTATATATATTTAAACAACACCTTTCTGTAACTTAACTGTAAAATGCATATCAGATGATCATTAAATTATTCCAGATTTTTCAATCAGAAATTTTGAGAAAATTTAGTTTTTAAATGACAATTTAAAAGCTGGACAGTTTATAGAGAAAGGTTCTGAACTGATTGGTGACTAGCAAAAAATAAAGGTCAGAAAAACTATATTTGTGTTAATTGGAGTGGAAAAATAATTGGTCATGAGGAAATCATCTCTCCCTTTTAGCTGGTTTACTATTTCTCACTTTTTACCTCTTCTGACCTATTTTATCTCAAAATGCCATTTTTCAACAATGATTGTCTCTATTGTCTCAACCCTTTCAAAAATAGCCAATTTTTTCTTGACAGCTTGACCTCCAATGATGTCTTCTCTGACCTTTTTTTTTGTATTCCCTGGGTGTATTTATTAACCTTACTTTGATTTGTTGTGAGCGTGCTGACACAGCACTAATTTTGGTTTCAGCTTGTTAGTGAAAGCAGGAGTTACCCCTGAGTCCTCTTAATGTCACCAAGAAAATCTAATTCTCCTGCCTCTGCATCCAGAGTCCTTAAACCTCTGGATAATGTAGCAACCTGTGAAGCACATGAATTCCTACAGGCCGAGTTAAAGAAAAATATGATCTGTAATTAGGTGTCGTGATTTATATATATCTGTTTCTTCTAGATCCTACTTGCTTCAAAATTACTAATGTTTGATTAATGTGGTCTTCTTTTTGAAATCTCAGCTGAAAATACTGAGTCCCACATGAACAGATGGTGAATTAAATTGAATGATAAGAGGGAAGAAGCTAAAGCACTTTGAACAAGAAATAGGCAGGGGCAGAATGGATTTTCATTCTTTAAAGGGGAAATTTTCATTCCTTAAAGGGGAAATATTCAATGTGCCTTGCTGACAAGTAGAGGGCCCTCCTAAATATTCAATTTCGTTATTTATGGTTGTCTATTTATTTAATTCTAAATATATTTTTTTAGCACAGTGTGTAACATCGAAAAACACCAAAACACCAGTTTCACCAGAAAAACACTGAAATACTCTTCCATCCTGGAAAATGCTGATTTTGTGGGGGTATATTGCACTGCCAAGATACCCCAGGGATCCCAGATCACCTCCCAGATCCCAGAGGCAAAGGCACAGGTGAGGATATCTCTGTCCTTTTAGTGTGAGAGGAAGGATGGTTCCTTCTCAGCATGAAGAATTCTGTGGCAGGGTGCAGGGGAGAGTTCCTGAAGAGACTGCATCAGTCTCTGCCGCTGCAAGGTTGCAGGAGAAAAGACAGGGCAGCTCCTGAAAGTATTCTTCTTCTGCTGAGCTTCTCTTGCTTGTGTCACTAACATCTGGAGCTTCTGAGCTTATGGTAAGGCTATCACATCCTGGTTTATAGCATCCCATATGTCCAGTGCAATATGCTGTACTGAATCACCAATAAATCCAGCAGCAGATGTGTGTGTGCATCTCATCTGTGAAGCTATGCCTGGCTGAGCCTGCTTTTCAGTATTGTGTTTTCCACTGCCAGTCCACCTGAAGAGACTTTGTCCTATCCTTTTGGCCGCTAACCCTTCTTCGACAAATCCCGTTGCTTAAAATAAAATCTTTGAATGGGTGTTTAGACAGTTTTACACACATAAAAAGCAAACAGATGTATAGAACATTTTTTAATTCCTCCCTGTATCTTTCTAGGCTGGTTCTTAGAAGATTAGAGAAAACTATTAAGCACACACAAATATGTTTGCTTTCATTCACACATCTGCATTTTCGAAGTGGAACGTCTGTGGAGGAGTTTCCAAGAATTACATCAAATAAAATAAGAGCACCACAACACATCTGGCTGGTAAACCAACACCCAGGAAAGTGCTAAACTCCAGAGGTTAACCTGAGGGGGGAAAACCAGTGTCGTTTATTCAAGACATTGAAATATCCACACTAAATGCTTATAGGATCTGTTTTGATCCAGATACTCACCCCCACAATACTTGAACCAAAATATTATTCAACCATGATCTTTCAATTACTAACATCATATTGCAGGTCAAAATTTTACTTGTGTTTCATTTGTCCATTGTTTTCCTTTGAATCTTTTTTACTAGTTTGGAGGGCAGCTGGCCACTAAGTCCTGCCATTTGGTGGGATTGAGGGCATATGATTATAGTCCTCTTCACAAAAATAATGTGGTGCAGATTCTCATCAGACCTGTGTTAGTCATCCAAGTACCTCACACTTTTTACAGCTTTAATCAGCCTTAGGAGAAATAGGTTGGGTGAGCAGATCAAAGCAGATGAGGATATCTGAGAGTTTGATGTTTTAGACATGGATTTTAGGGGTACTGATCTTCAGAACTGAAGCAGTTCATTATGTAGTTTTCAAATCTTTCTACATGCCTACTTCAGCACTGTTACCCAAAATCAGGAAAAAAGGCTTGTGTCCTTGGATCAATTGCAGAAAGAGGAAGAAATTCGTTATTAGTGCCAGCTAAAGCTAGCTCCTACTGCATCTCCTCTGACATTTAGATGCTGAATGTTCTGCAGATGAAGGAAATAATTTAGAAAGTGTGCAAAGAGTGTGTGTGTGTGTGCGTGTATGTGCGCGCTCTCCAGTTCATTGGATACCAAGAGAACAGAGGGTCAAATCAGAAAATGGACCAAGATTAAACGTGGGTAAAACAACTTGCAAATATACAGCATTTAAAATATGAACTTGTCTTCTGTTGTGATGTGGATGTGGAGGGAGACAGTCAACAAAAGAAACTATTACAAATATTTATTGTTCATTTCCACTGGTGCAACCTATGTGGATGTGCAATAGAAGCAGCTGCTTAAGCTATTTTTAAGTTTCATAATACTTGCTGGAGATAAAGTTACTTGCTTTAAGATCATGTTACTGGCCATGCTGGAACACGGTGTCGTCCAACTGCTGACAATACATGCTAACAGGGATTTTAAAGTGATAAGTGTTCCCTAATTCTAACTAAATGTAATTGCTAATTTAGCATGCAACATATATTTGTTTTGCTTTTCTTTTCCCTAAACGATTAAACACAATGTATAAAACACAAAAATGCATAAATGTTACAGTGCTTCACATTTGATTGACTACAGGAGTTACTGAGATGAGAAATGAGCTGAAGAGCACAAATTCAACTTTATAACTTACTTAGGACTTAAACAGTACTGCTTAATAATCTTCCTGTTGAATGCATTGTGATCCATCTTATAAGAAGGCATTCATAATGCTCCCCGCAAGCACTGGGAGATGGCTCAGTGTCTTCAGTATCCTGTCTAAATTTATTTTTCTTGACCAAAAAAAATACTCCAAACCCTATATGCATTTAAATTTTTTCTGAGTACCTCTGCCTCACCTAATCACCCAGTTGCCTAGGTGGCACCAGGTTTCACCCTGTGCGTGGGTGTCCCCACAGCCAGGTCCCCTGCGGTGGCTGAGCTGCTTGGCGTGCCTGAATCCCAGCACCATCTGTGTGCGGAGCCAGAGGAGAGGCAGGGAAAGTCACCTTTTGTATGAGAGCCTAATTGCTAAAGGAGCTGTGCAGGAAGTAGGAATATTTGTAACCCCCCAGAGCACAAGGGAAGTCAAAACATCTCTGTGGTTTTTGGAGGGATTTGGTTTGGTTTGGTTTGGTTTGGTTTGGTTTGGTTTCATTTGGGTTTTTTACTTGGTTGCTTGGTTGGTTGGGATTTTTTTTGTTGGTTTTCTTTTCTCATTTTATAGATGTTCAGATGTCACCTTCAGGTGAAATTTCCTCCAACACCCATCTCCCTTTCTTTTCTGCCCACCTGCCCAATGGTCTTACCCGTGCCCTTTTAGCTCCTCTAGCACTTGCCAGACCCTTCTGATGCAACACAGCAACACCAAACGATGAAACAACCAACCACCCTCCATTTGCTCTGGTAGTTTCTGACACACCAGTGAATTAAATCAACTTATGGAGGTCTAATTAGTGTAGGGGCCAGAATGAAAGGTGTGGCACTCAGCAGCAGAACTCTGCTTCTGGTGTAGCCAACAAACTACCTGTAATATTTCTGATGTGGTTTTTTTCCCCATTTCTGCTTCCAAAATAGGAATATTAATAGAATGGAATATCCATGCATTTAATCACTGGGGCATTTTCAGAATAACACTCCATATATATTGTACCTTTAATTTGAAGAATTGCTTGAATGACTCATTTTGCATAATATTCATTATCAGTTTTCACTTTCCAAAAAAAAAATTAAATGCAAAATGAAAGACCACCTGCAAACATGCTGTTTCAAATCTGATTAATTTAGTATGATTTTTAATAAATGCTTCCTGTTCGCATTACAATTTTGCAATTAAAACTGAAGGAAAGCAATCATTTTATCGTGACATTGTGCTGATGATAGGGCCATCTCCACCATATACCTGTTTCACTCATTCATTATTACATTATTTAATTAGGAAAAAAGAAATGAAATAAAGAAGACTCCTTCTCCCTAGGTGACAATTAGACTTTCCTATTCTTATTTCTTTCCTCTCCTCATTATTAAGATTAAAATAAAAGTACCTGGTTTAATTGCTATTTCCATCTGAAAGCAGGGAACTTTGTTACAACAGACTACTGAGCTAAAATGCAAAATTTTGATTGAGAAATAAAAACAGAGTAATGTAGTAACTATTTGATTTAAAATATGCATTTCAAGGAAAATATTTTATACTTATTTAAGTACTGATGAATTAATGGTTAGGCAGTAAGAGGACTGAATGTTGCAGTGAAGAATCTCAATTATTGTTCTCCTTTTTGAATTATTCAGGAGAATGGTTACCTAATCTAACAGAATCATAGGAATGGGTGGGTTGGAAGGGACCTTAAAGCTCATCTGGTTTCCTGATGGAAGCCCTCTGCCACAGAAGGACATATATTTCACTCATGCACATATTTCACTATGCAGATTGCTTAAAGCGCCATCCAATCTGGCCTTGAACGCTTCCAGGGATGGGGCATCCACAACTGCGGTGGGCGACCTGGTCCTGACCACCCTCATAGATAATAATTTCTTCCTAATATCCAATCTAAACCTATTCTCTCTCAAGAGATGTTTGAAGACATTTCCCCTTGTCCTGTCACTCCAAGCTCTTGTAAGAAATCCCTCTGCATCTTTCTTGTGGAGTCCCCTCAGGTACTGGAAGGCCACAATTAGGTAACCCTAAGAACCTTCCCTTCTCCAGGCTGAACAATCCCCATTGTCTCAGCCTTCCCTCACAGCAGAGGTGCTCCATCCCCCTGATCACCTTGGTGCCTCCTCTGGCCGCTCTCCAGCAGCTCCATGTCCTTTCTGTGCCGGGACCCCGGGGCTGGAGGCAGCTCTGCAGGTGGGGTCTCAGCAGAGCAGGGCAGAATCCCCTCCCTGCCCTGCTGCCCAGGGGCTCTGGGTGCAGCCCAGGACACACTTGGCTCTCTGGGCTGGCAGTGCCATGGCTGGCTCATGTCCAGCTCTCACCCACAGCACCCCCAGGCCCTTCTGGGAAGGGCTGCTCTCCATCTGTTCATGCCCGGCCTGGGCTGGTACCAGGGATTGCCCTGACCCAGGGGCAGCACCTGAGCTTGGCCTTGTTGAACCTCATGGGATTCCCATGGGCCACTGCTCGAGCTTGTCCAGGTCCCTCTGGATGGCATCTGTCCCTCAGGAGTGTCAGCTGCACCACTCAGCTTGGTGTCATCTGCAGATTTGCTGAAGGTGCACTCAGCCCTTTTTTCTGTATCATTAATGAAGATATTAAATAGAGCTGGTCCCAGCACAGACCCCTGGAAGGCACCACTTGTCACTGATGTCCTTCAGCACTCTGAGCTATTGACCACAATGCTTGGATGTGACCATCCAACCAATTTCTTATCCATTGAAGTGTTGTGGTGTGTTGCAATATCCTGTTTTACCTTCTCCCTTCCCCCTCGCCCCTCGCTGAGTGTGCCCTGTCAATCAGGCTAACATACCAGCAAGGCGTCGTGTGATAGGTGTCCCTAGTCCCTTGAGACCCTGCCCCTTCACCTGGTTGGTGGCCCACCTGTCCCCTCCCCTTCCCCTGCCCTGGGTTTAAAATGTTAATGAGACCATGCGGCCTCCATTCTGTTAGCAGCAGTGGCCCAGTGCAGACATCTCTGTACCAATGGAATAAACATCTGGCTACCTTCTAGCAGAATCCATTCCCTTTCTCTCCACTATCGCCAGAAGCTCTCTCTCCTGAGGAGAACGGAGTCCTGTCTTGTGCCCCGCTGCACTCTGCCGCCAGCCAAGGTATCTCTGGGGTAAAACACCACAGTGCTGCCTTTGGCCAAGCAGCGAAGGTCAGAACTGGCCTAGGCACCATCTAACTGGTTATATTGGGATTCATATTCCAATATTGAAGAGTCCATCCAGTCTATCTCTCTCCAGTTTGGAGAGAAGGAGGTTTGGAGAACTGTGTCAAAGGCTTTATTTAATTTCAGATAAGTGACACCCATAACCCTTCCTTGTCTAGTGATGGAGCCATTCCATCACAGAAGACCACAAGGTTGGTCAGGTAGGGCTTGCCCTTAGCACAGCTGTGCTGGGTGTCTGGAATCACATCCCCATCCTCCATGAGCCTTAGCAGAGTTTCTAGGAGGATCTGTCCATGATCTTCCCAGGCACAGAGGGTGACAGTTCAGAATTCCCAGGGTCCTCCTTTCTACCCTTTTCAAGTTGGGTACAATGTTTTCCCTTTTCAGTCCCTGGGATTCCATTTGATTGCCATGACTTTTCAAATATCATGGAGAGTGGCATGGCAGCTACATCATTCATTTCTCTTGGGACTCTGGGATGAATCCTATTGGGTCTCATACAGTTAAATACATTCAGGCTCCCCCATGCCTCATCCTTCTGTCCATCCACTTGAGAGGTGTGGGAGTAGAGATTGCCAGTGGAGACTAAGGCAAAAAATCCTTCTTGGCCTTTTTTTACATCTATTGTCACCAGTTGACCAGTATTGATGGGTAGACCTTCTTTGACTTGAGGACTGGTGCACAGTTTATTTCATTTATAGAATCATAGAATATCCAGAGTTTGAAGAGACCCAGGATCATCAAGTCCCTCTTCTGGTCCTGCACTGGACAGTCCCAAGAACCACACCATGGGCCCCAGAGCATTGTCTAAACACTTCTCGAACTCAGGGGCAGTGACCACTTCTCTGGGGAGCCTGTTCCAGTGCCCAAACACCTCCTGGGTGAAAAACATTATTCCGATATCCAACATAAATCTCCCCAACACAACTTCTAGGCATTCGAGTCTTTTCACTGGTCATGACAAAGAAAAGATCAGTGTTTGCCCCTCCTCTTGCCCTCATATGGAGGTTTCAGACCCCAGTGAGGTCTCCCCTCAAGTCTCCTTTTCTCCAGGCTGAACAGACCAAGTGCCTTCAGCCACTTCTCACAAGGCTTCCCCTCAAGACCCTTCACCATCTTCATGACCTCCTTTGGACATCCTCTAATAGTTGAATGCCTTTCTTACACTGTAGTGCCCCAAACTGCACCAAAGACTCTTGAGGTGAGGCCACCCCAGCCCAGAGCAGAGTGGGACAGTGCCCTTCCTTGCCCAGCTGGCGACGCTGTCCCTGATGCCCCCAGGACAGGGATGTCCCTCCTGGCTGCCAGGGCACTGTTGCCTCATCTTCAGCTTGCCACAGACCAGGATGTCCAGGTCCCTTTCCATGTTGCTGCTCTCCAGCCTCTCATTCCCCAATCTTTCCATCCATCCATGGTTGCCCCATCCCAGGTGCAGAGTCCAGCATTTTTCCTTGTTGAACTGCACACAGTTGGTGATTGCCCAGCCCTTTGATTCATCGAGGTCTCTGCAGGGCCTCCCTACCTTTGAGGGAGTCAACAGCTCTTCCCTGTCTTGTCTCATGTGCCGATTTGCTGATTCTCCCTTCCAGTCCTGCCTGCAGATTGTTTATGAGGATGGTGAAGAGCACAGGGCCAGGGATGGAGCCCTGCAGAACCCTGCAAGTGACAGGTCACCAGTTTGATGTCACCCCAGCCACTGTATGCAACCCTTTGTGCCTGACTGGTGAGCCAGTTGCTCACTCATCACATGATGTGTTTACCCAGTGTGGGCTGGACATTTTGTCCGGAAGGATCCTATGAGAGAGATGATCCTGAACTTTACTGAAATCCGGAATACTACATCTGTTGGCATATCATCTAGGTGGTTTACCTTGTCACAAAAGGCATTATATTTGACAAGCAAGACTTTCCCCTCAGAAAGCTGTGCTGGCTGTGACCAATGGTTACATTGTCCTATAGGTGTTTTTCACTACCTCTCAGAATAATATTCTCCATAATTTTACCAGTCACCAAAGTGAGACTGACAGGCCTGTAGTCTCCAGGTCATCCTTCTTGCCCTTGCTGAAAACTGGGACATTGTTTTCCAGCTTCTAGGCAACAGAGAATTGGGAATTTTCAAATCTCAAGATTACCAAGATCATTCAAAAATCAAGAGGCCTCAAAATAACATCAGCCAGCTTTTTGAGTATCCTTAGATTAATCCCATCAGGTCCCATAAATTTAGAGGGATTTGTAACACTTTAAATTCACATTGTATGAAGATTAATGAAAAAGCTGATTGGAAAGGTAGTTAATAATTAACGAGCTTGATCTCTATCTAGTGCATATATAATTAAGAAAGGTGTGATTATTCTTTTCTCATTAGCAATTCAATAATTATCTTGTGCCTAATACATCCATACAGACTTCAGCATCTAGCATCCACATAAAAAATTGACTTCAAGATATGGTGAGACGTTGCCTGCCAACAGCTTTTTTATTTTATTTTGAATGGCATTTTTGGGGCAGAGAGTGAGGAAGGGAAGAGCTGGAAAAAAAAGTTCGACTCGAGAGGCCTGCTCTGATCTAGATTCCTGTGTTTCTGCAGGAGTGTGATTCTGCTCTGTGCTGGTGTGGGTCCACCCAGACCACGCCTGGCAGCTCTTTGCCTCAGTGCCTGGCTCAAGCTCTGCAGCTCCTTCTTCCACCCAGACAAACCAGCCTCGTTAAGAGACACAAATAAACTGAGATTTTCTTTTATGTCAGTCACATGAGGAAGTTCTGTGATGTCTGGCTCCAGAGAGGAGTGCTTTCTCTTTGGAATACATGACAGGGTAGTCACACTAAAAAAAAGGATCTTCGTGCAGAACTGGCTTTAGTTTTCTTTCTGTTGATTGCACAGCTGTCTTGCTCAGTCCTCCCAGGGCTACTACAATTCTCAGGTCTGCTCACATGGAGTGTGAGTCTTGGGACTATAAGCATTAAATAAATGCTCTAAGTCTCCTTTCTCAGAATATTTGGGACCTGTGTCCCCATGACACACTTCCATGTAGATAGGATTGTTTAGTCGGTTTTTATATTTTTTTGAATGCTGTCTTCTGACTCAGTCATAAAGTGTTATAAAATACTTTATATTTAAATAAAAATGGGTCAAAGGAAAAGAAAAGATGAGAAGACTGGAAAAACAAAATGCGCCATCAAAGCAGTACACTGAGAAGGCAAGATGTGAGTTTAAAGGCATGCTAATATGCCAACAGTACAACACAAAAACTGAAAAAGAAACCTAGAAAGGAAAGAACAATGATCAAAAACCAAAACAAAACCCACCAAAAAAAACCCCAAAAATCCATAGAACTGAATATCAGATCTTTTATATTTCTGTCATATTTCTGGACTACCTGCAAGTCCTATGCATATTTCTCCAAAAGCTGTAGTAGCCTAGAAAAAAAAAAAAATTGACTGATCATAAAACTCTCATTGGGAAAAGCAAATCAAATGTTACAAAATCCTTGGATATTTTAACAGCAGCAAATCAAGACTACGTGGTCCTGACTCTGCTCCTTATGAAACCACCTTGTGACGACTGTGATTTTCCTCTATACAGGGCTGCCATTCTTTTCCATTTATTCCCTCCTGATAGAAAAGCAATGAAACCACTTGTTTCTTAGGTTGCTTGAACCATTATCCAACAGTTTTCTCCTTATCCCATTGAGTTCATATATTGAAACAGAGTGATTTTGAAAGAGTATTACTAACCTTTCAGCTTTTGACTGGGCTTGTTCTTGTCAAAAAATCCCATCTATCTTACCCATTGTCTTTTACTTTTGGATTTAAAGTAAATGCATCAGACGTGTAAAGTGCTGAAGACAGAAGTGCCAGATGTGTTAAATTCCATATGAAAAAACTTCCTACATTACATTGTGGGTTCTATTGATACCCCAGAAAATAAATTCTTGGCAGAGAACACCATGGAAATTTTTTTATAGTATTCTTTTAATGAATGCAGGATGATACATGGAAGATTTGGATGAATTTTGCTGGTTTTGTTTTGAGGCAAAATAAAAACAGAAAAGGTGAGATAAAAACAAAGGGATCAACATCAGCACTAAGAGAACAGTCTCAGTATGAGCTAGGTCTTCTAGATGGGCTTTTAAACTTACCCTTTTTATCTGATTTTCAGCTTATGCTTTCACTTACAGCATTATAGGTGATAACAGCCATGGGAAATACTAAAATAACACCAGCTGCATGCAACTTACAGACTTCTAACTTGGTCCTTCTCTGAAACAGAGTAAAATCTCATCTACATCCATATTGACATTATTTTATATTTTGAAAGGAAAGGATGAGTGTATATGCATCCCAGTGTCAGGAAGCAATTTATGGTCTCTGCTTATAAAATAGGCATTCATGCAAATGACAATAATAGTTGTTAATTTATTTAAATCAGAGTTTTCTGATCCCTGTTGCTGGCAGAGAGTTTTGGTGGATTTCAGTCTGGTCTTTGAAGTCAATAATAAAAAATGACATTCACTTTTCTGTGCAAATCATGTTTCAAGTCTAAATTCTAACACTGCCCCTCAGAGTGACTGGAAACTCTCCTATCATGGTGTTACCTGGAAACTACACTAGTACATATTCAGCTATGAATGGAAATAGAGTTACACAAAGGGTTTAGGACAGTCAACCTAGCCTGAAGTTCTTTCTCTCTCAGAGCACTTTATTAATTGCTGATTTCTGAGAGCAGCCTTTCAGCCAGTGGTACATGAATGTACCAGTAATTTAATTTAGAACATGTTTCACTAGTTTGTTTTACAAACTGGGAAAGGCAGTAGCAGTAAAATATTCATAAAAGGCCATGGATATAACTGCTGTTTCTTACTTAGTCTACTATGACTGTCCCTCTGTCAGGAATGAAATTCAATTGATTTAGCATGATTTGTTCTAGATAAATCCATGCTGTCTCTGTCTTACTGCTTTATTATCTGAATCTTTGAAACAGTCACATATAATTTTTTCCTGTCTCCTCCCAGGAATCAGCTTCAAGTGGGACTGCTCTGCAACTCTTCAGGTTGTCCCTTCAACATGCCTTTTTAGAGATAAATAACACAGTGGACTTTCTTCCACTCTTCCTTTTTCTTTGAAGAGGTCTTGGAAATAATTGCTGGGGTTTTCAGAGTGCTGACTGAAATACACATAACTCGTTTGGTATTCTTTCAAGGTTCTTCTCCCATTTTCTTGCCAGTTATTTGACTCCTAGCTAAAGCTATGTTTTGTTCAGGCAACAATCATAAATAAGCTCAAATTGCCTTTCTGCGAAGAAAGAAGCAAAAGAGAGAGATGAATGCTGCACCTTACTCTGTTTCTCCTTTATTTCCTTTCCCCTTAGTTAAATTGCCGAATTATAAATTTCTTTGTAATCCCCACACATGAGTTTACAAAAATTTCCACATTTTTTTCAGCCTCTGCAACACACTCTGCCTCCTTTTGTGCCTTAGTTTTGGGGTTTTTTTTTAATTTACAGTTACATGCTTAGGCTAATCCTTTAAATTCATGTGCCACTTAGTTGTAGCTTTTTAATAACAATGTAATTCAGGCACATCATCTTTCCAGAAAGAATTCAGCCTAAACTGAACTTAATCCCTGCCTTTTCTGTGTATAAGAAAAGACCTAAGCAGAGGATGTCCCCACCAGTGGTTGTAACTTGAAGGCTGCAGTGGAACTGTTTTTCCCAGAACTCAATCAGTGCCTTGCCCTCAGCCCTGTGTCACCTCTTCCCAAACACTTGTGTGATGAGCGCACGAGTTGTTCCTCAGCAACTCTGACACGTGGATCCCAAGCAAATGGGGAGAGCCTGGTGGGCAGCCATCTGCTTCATCAACGTGGCTTTTTGTAGACACAATGTGTGTCTTCTCCCAGTTAGCAACAGGGAAATACACTCCTTGTGAAATTTTATATGAGGATTAACTGAAGAGGTAAGCTAGACCTGTGAATTCCAGTGACAAATGGTATCCCTCTAACTACATCAGTCAAGTGCAGTGTTTGTTCTCATCTTCCTTTCTGCCATAACTGACATTAAATATTGAAGAGTTTCCATGAGTATCCCTTGACTGTCACCTCAGATAAAGTAGTGGTGTTTTCCAGTCTCCCATATCTTGGCAGAATAGAACACATATTTAAGAATTGACATCAAAATACTAGTTCCTATTTCAGCTGACAAAACAGTGGAACCAGTTACTGACTTGGACAGAAGGAATGGATATTTGCATGTGATCTCCGATGATTTGAGCTATGGAAACAATAAATGTATTCCAAAAATTTGCTACTTTTACAATGGAAAAATAAATACCCCAAGCCCTGCTCTGTTATTTTCATGGGGGAAGCAAAAATGGTCTAGGAAAACCAATCATTGAAAAGGAGACTGAAACCAAGTGGCTTGATTGTTAATACTAAGTACCATTTAGAGCTGGCAGTACTTGTGTTAAGTTTGTCAACCATTCCATTACATAATTAGGTAAAATGAAAATTCACTTTGAAATTTTGCTTCCCTTTAATTACCCAATTCACACTTTGAAAAATATATTAAAGTATAGTAGTATAGGTAAGTGTAACCTGATTTTGAGGGGTTTGTGATGTATTTTCCTCAAGCATCAAAGAATTTGAAAATCTTGAGTATACATATCATATTTAAATTTTTAAGCCTTGGCACATATGATTAGGCATATCCCACAAATCACTTGTTTCTAGAAAGATCTTAATATGTTCTACAGATTTGTAAAAATATGAGTTGATTAGATTGCCCATTTGCAGGCATTTTTAATTTTTGTAAGACATATATTTAAAAGACAAGTTATATTTCTTTCTCAAATTGCTAACCCAGTTTTGTGACAGTATTAAAAATGTGAATTTGTAGGTCTTAAACATTATAATATGGTGGATAACTGAAAACTTAACTAGAATCCTATTGGTGAATTCCTTAGTCATTAATTTCTCAAGCATAATTTAGCAAAGCATTAAAAATAGCAAGAGTTTTCATCCATCAAAACATAAATCTCTAAATCTCTAAATAACTGTCCTTACAGTTTTGCTTGTCATTATACTTCAGTGAACAAAATTACTTCAATGAGCTTTAAATTCTGTTTGCTATAGGAGAAAGTTGGTCTTGGACATTAGGAAGCAGTTCTTTCCTGTGAGCATGGTGAGACAATGGCACACCTTGCCAGAGATGCTGTGGCTTCTCCATCCCTGGAGGCATTCAAGACCAGGCTGGATAGTGCTCTGAGCAACCTGGGGTAGTGAAAGGTGTCCTTGTCCATGGAATTGGATGAGCTTTGGGGTCCCTTCCAACCCAAGTCACTCTATGATTCCATGAGTCCATGAATAGGTGACAGTGCATGTTTCTGGCTGTGTTGCCAGGGCCTATTTAAGGGCTTGGCGTAAGACTTGCATGCCTTCACATTTTTGTCTGTAGTATTTACCTAACCAGTCCTATCAGATCGTCTTTGAAAGGGGTATCAGTTTTTATTATGATTTTTGCCATTACACTTAATAGCAAATTGAAAGTCATTACAAGTTTAAACTATCTTACTATCATTAAAGAGATGCAGACTAGAATGTAAAGATTTTGTCCTTTCCATCCACAGCAATAATTTTACTGAACTATTACATTTCCTACCAAGAAAATAATTATGACATCAAAGAAAAGACTTAATAACTTATGGCATCTAGCTCAACCCACAAAAACCCAGGGTTCGCAGATTGCATAAGTAATGAACGAATGAACCATATCTTTCCATCTTAAGGGACCTTCCCACAATTCTCTAACAGCTTCAGGTCTGCCAAAAACTTTATAAATACTGCAGTATGAGAAGCATTATGCATACATTTGATTAACTCCGTGCTTGTGTTTTAGGTTTCCCAAGAGACCATATATGGCAGACCAGTCAAAAAAGTGTTGTGCATTTAGGCTCTCCTCTTTCTAAACCTGCCTTCCTTCCCTACAGCTGTGCACTGGTGTAGGGCTCCTATTAGCACATCAGGGGTCACAGTTACAAAAAATTGACAAGAAAAGATGCTCTTTTATGCTACTGAACAACCATTGTATAAACCTCATGCTCTGGATCCTGACTTGTAACCAGGGGGCCCCACAGGTAAAGACTGTTTAAAAATGTACTCCTGTCATGTGCCCATCCTTTACCAGTGGCACAAATATCTGACAGCTGCACCTTCTGAACTGTGGGGCTGATTATGGTTCCTTTTCATTGCTGTGCTTTGAATTGGTGATTTAAAGTCTGGTTGTTGAGAAGCTGAGCTGTCTGCAGAGCAGGGAGTAATGGAGCATCCCGTCAGATATCCCAAGTTAAGTTTCCGTTGAGCGTCAGTCTGACCCTTTTGCAAAATCTGCAGCTTTTGATTCACACCAATGGTTAGCAATGAAAAGATTTTTAAAGTATTTGGAGCCATTTATCTCCCCTATATCTTCAATTCTATATTTAACCAAAAAGAAGCAGTTTTGCTTTTATAAATTTTTCTCAAAACATACTTTCTCTTTCCAATAAACAGAACAAAACCAAATACAAAGAAATAAAACTTTCGTAGGTCCTAGCAGCAGCAATATAATTTCTCATTCCTGAATCACAAAAGACATTAAAATTCCTTAATTTACTGATGATATTGATCAATCTCTTTTATGTAGATAATTGCTTAGATTTACATATCTTATTTTAAAGCTAGGATTGGTGTGTTTTGCAGGAAGTAAAAATAGGCCACACTTCTGTCACAATCCAACCAAAACATAAATATCCATTCTTCCATTACCTAGAAATTTTTAAGCAAAATGTCCTGTGTCATTGCTAAGACTGATGAAAGAGCTAATCAGCTGAAAGGATCTAATTCTGTAGCACTCCAACCCTGAAAAATCAGGGAGTGTGGCAACACTGCAGCAAGAGGAGCCATGCTGAGCAGCTGAACGCTGCATTTTGAGTGATCAGGGGCTCTGCTGGACTGGAGTTTATGCTGATTTGCTGAACTCTGTGGAAGCAGGGAAGCAGAATCATCAGCCTGTGATGAAACTTTTAATCTCCCTATAATTCAGAAAGCTAGCCCAGCAGGCTTTGAACTCACTAAAACTCAAACTATGCACTTGGAACAGACCTTTTAAGATGAAGCCTGTTTTATCTGAACACTGTGTGTTTTCTGATCATAAGTACAGGGAGCTCTTTCAGAGATGCCAAATCTTTCTATAGTTAAATAGTTTTCTTTTAAGTCTAACTTTTTATGCATGTAATATTTTTGGATCAGATAGGTTCTAGAAAAGCAATAAGGATCCCTTTGCATTCACAGTGAAGAAAAAATTAGAAAACATTAAAGAAAAATTTTTCCTTGAGGGAACTGAAAACTCTAAGAAAACATAAGCTCTGTCATGTAAAGTTTAATGGGAGGGGAATGATATCTTGTGCCCAGCTCTTCCTACTATCACTATGTTCTAAGGCAAAAAATAGTACTGAAGCTCCTCTGCATAGCAATTAAAACCTTTTTTGGGTATGTTTGATCTCTTAGTGACTGACTGCCCGAGTCACATTTAAGAATTTACCGTCCTTACCTGGAGTGGAACACACTTAATTTGGTATTATTTTTTACAAGGAGAAATATCCCAGATTTAAACCTGGCTCCTTAGCCCAGAGGGTTTGCTATTTTACTGCTGTCTGTGTCATGATATCAGCAGTCTTTGTATAGACAGGAACTAGAAATATAAATGCATTTAGTTATCACACTTTGGGATTTATGCTAACACCCCAGCAGAACTGTAATCCCCCTTGCCCCTATATGCTAAGTAATTTTGTTTTGGAAATAAATGTCATTATTATCAAAAGGTAAATGATATTTAAAATGTTAAACTACTTAGCTTGCTCCTCCTTCCTTTCTTCAAAACTGCTTAGAAGTCAAAGGCTGATGACAGTGTCAGATGAATAACAAGAAATACTTTTGTCCTCTGAAGGATATTAACCTACAGAACTATGCTTTTAAAGTGGGCAACATTACTGAAATTACATTACATTACCTGTCGGATCTCAAAATCTCAGCCCTGAGATGCTGAGCCTCCGAGACCCCGGGGGGGCTCGGGACTCCTGGAATGTTGCCAGAAGTGTCTGGTAGCTGGACTTTAACCCTACACAGGAGACGACAAGGATGAGGGCTTCACAGGGCCTCACCGGGGTGAAGGGTGGAAAGATTAGTTAATTAGAGGGTGAGACACAAGGTTTAAGATTTATGTACAGGGGGGTTTAGAGGAGTAAGATGGAGGAATTGGGGTGTGTCCTGTCCTCCTCCTTCTTCCTCCTCTCCTCCATCTTCTTTGGCCACGGTGGCACCTTTCTATTGGTTATTACTAAGAGTACACCGAGTTATAACAATAGATGGTATTGGGGAAAAATGATAAATATTGTATACGTAGCAAAGGGTATAAAGATAGGTGCCTGCCCCGGAGGGACACAGTGTGCCCATGGCTGACTGCTGAGCAGATCTTTGTTAGGCCGAAAGAACATCTTTTAGATAAACAATTAATAAACATAAAACCAGAAAGAAGAACTGAAGCCTCTTCTCGTCTTTCGATACGCGGGTGCCCCAAGGCCATCTCCGGGCCACCTCCGGGCCTCCCAGGCCCCTCAAACAGCCGAGATAAACCGGACAATTACCTATTGAACAGCAACTCATTTTGCAAGACTGTGATTCATTTATATTGAATATAGTCTCATTTCAGCCTCATCTGAGATAATCACTTGCCTGTCTTAGAAGAGTTTTTTTGATGAAAAATCGTTTGCACCTGGTGGGCTAACACAATGCTTATTCTTTAAAAGCCACTGGCCTGTGGAACCACAGAATGCTTATTCTGTAGGAAGGAGAACAGGAAAGCAACTGGCTCAGTTGTGCCAACTTTTACCAGTTCACCAGGCGGTCAGGGTGTGACTTGGTGACCACCTGAGAGATGCCTGGGACAGAAGAACATGAGCAGAGGGCAGAAAACACATGTTAATGATTTGGAGAAAATGTTTATTATACACATGTTTATTCCAGCAAAATCAATGGATACATATGTCAAATGTTGTCTATAAACAGGAGCTTTTTCTAAGATCAGTATGCACAACTTTCAGGGGAGATACTCCCTCATGCATCCAGCCAAATAAAGAACACCTGCTTTGTAATGCTACATTGGTGTTATGGAGTTTTATTTTTACTGACTTTTGGTAAGAGTTTCACCACCTGGCTGCCATCCACATACAATAAATCCAAAGTACATCCTTTGTATGGGATTTTCAGGTAGGATCACATAGCAAAATAAGGACTACCAGTCAAAAGGTACTAACTAGATTGAGGAGGAGGTGGATCTGTAGGAATATTAAGAAAGCCTCAAAAAGCAGGTCATGAAATTTATATCAATTTATAGGTTGAAGGCATCCCCCCATTTTTTTTTCTGTAAAACTAGTAATACAGTCAGGACAGTTGTATTGATTCCTTAGTTAAAAGAATACATATGGGCCACAATTTTCAGAGACACAGAGACACGGCAGGCACATGACATCCACTGCTCCATGCACAGCTGTTGCAGATATTGAGCCTACCAGTAAATGTTGTTGCTATTAGTGCCATGTCCATGAGTTACAATAATTACAGAAAAGGTGAAAAACATTGGTCTCTGTCTGTTCTCATTTCAGTTTTTAAACTGGTGTTTTCAGAGCAAATAGTATGTTTTTCCTCCTTTGCAGATTCAGGTGTAAACAAGGACATGGAAGCAAGCAGCTGTTGTGACATGTGACCTACATTGTCTCTGTAATTTTTTGCATTTAAAAAAAATACATTATATCAGACTCTTTATCATGCTTTGAAAATCAAAAAAGACGCACTGTAAGTAATGACTTATTGCTGCAGTATGGTACAAAATAATAGTTGAAGTAAGTAGCTACAAAGCAGAAATATTTGATGGCTATTTTCATTATTCCATTTAAAATTAAAAGTATCCTGATTTAATTTTTCATAAATAAAAAGTCTAATTACAAGGTGGTAAAAACACATCTTTCAGAAGAGGAAATGAAGGCTACAGGATATTTAAATGCAAGTATTTAAAAGTTTTTAAATGTGTGAGGAGTTGAAGGCCTGATGAAGATTACCATAAAGTAATGGTTCTCTATGGAATTTTTGACAGTCACATGTGACCACATTTCTCTCACAATACAGAGATAAATCATTTTAAAAGAACCTTTTTATTTAATTTTCTTAAGAGGAGTAAAAGCAGAGATTGAGGAATGGTTATGAGGCATGTCATGTATACGGGAAATACTATCACTGTAATATGCTCAAAGCAGTCTTCAATCTATTATCCAGGCAGCTCACTATACAATATTTAAAAGTTGGACACTGCTTTGACAAAAGCTATCTCAGTGACAATTCTCCACTAATAGCACCTAAATAAAATACACGCCTTTTAATGTTTCTGTGACTGTTTTTCTTTCCCCAAAATCTCATTTTATTATTTTATTTGAGGGAGTATCAAGTTGTATTACTACTCAAAGAATTTTTAAAAAATAAGAGGTAAATTTGCCTACTGCAAATGTTAATTGCAGAATTTCTTAACACAATATATTCTGAATATCAAAACTATAAATGCATAAAGATCGGCTGGACAAATTCATGGAAGAAAAAATCTGACCTGTAGTTAAAAGGCTCAGGAAATCCTGTAGTCACAACTGTTTCAATATGGAGTAGTAAATGGGGAGAAATTCCCCTATATACTTCCTTCAGCCTCGAAAACTAAATACTGAACTTTTGAAACAAAATCAAAAGTTAAATTTTGCATTCATTTAGTTCTCCAGTTATAACCACTCAAATAAGAGCAAAAGCATTATTTCCTAATCTGGCACAGGGAAGATATGATGCATAATTCATGCTTTCGCTGCCAGTCTTGAAACACCAAGTGTTTTAATACAGGGGTAGAATATTCACTTTTCAAAGATAGATATCTCTAAAAATGCAGTAAATTCCAAAGTGCACTGCCAAAATATTAATATAAATTTAATTCTTAATATCATGAATTTTGCTGAAGTCACTTATGCAGAGCAAAGAAATATCTGATAAAGCAGTTACATAAATTAACATTTTGTGCACGATGTATTTACAGCACAGCATGTGACTGTACAAAACAAAAATGGTTATAGCACTTGGAGTATTTAAAGATGAGAAAGCTGTCAATCAATAATGGCCTGTGGGGAAAAACAGTTTTATCCAAAGCAAAAATGACAACATGGATTAGAATGAGTTATTAGTAGACAGGACTCCAAAAATAAGAGCCTTGGAGATTAAGATGTGAAAAAAAAAAAAAAAAGGACAAACAGCTAAGTATTTGTTTTTAAAGAATGGGTTTTGGTGGTTTTTTAAGTTAACTGCTCATCAGTGTAGCTTTGCAGGACTCATAGTGGCTGGATGCTGGTCAAACAGCTGAAAAGGGCTTGTGTTTGTGCTGCACATCATGGGGATGTATTCTCCAAAGCCCAGTGATTTGTACCCTTACCTTGTCCTCCCAAGACCATTTATGTATTTTATGATAAACACTCAGCATAAAACAGAAATAAGTCCCAAAAAGGTCCAGAACAGATAACCACAATGACCAGTGATTATCACCACAATCCAACCAGTCCAGCTATCAGTTTATATATCCACAGCAACACACTGAAATATGTCTCTAATAGAGATGTTCTTACAAAGAACTGAATCTCTGACCAATGCTCTGCCAGTGCTGAAAGTAAACAACCTCAAGGCTGAGCCTCTTCCTTGGCTGTGACCACTCCAGATGTCTATGAAACACAACAAGATACTGGCCAAAATCCTTTGGGCTATTAGCAAATGCCATTTCTGGTTAGAATCATATTTTAGCAACTTCCAAACATATCAAATGCCCTCATGTTACAAATAAAACAGCTTAATTCTTGACCTTATTATTTTTCCATTTAACAGTTGCCTCTCTGACAAATTAATCCAGCTGAAAACTGTGGGTGAAATATTGCTGTAAGCAATGTATGCATTACATTTTTTAACCTTGAAAATATAGACAAATTATTTTTTCCCGCCAGGGACTCCAGAAGTAAATAAAACTTGAATTTTTTTTCTCAAGTTTTCTTAACTCTTCAGGTCAGATTTGAAACTACAGGAGTACCTGACACTGAATTAGACAAGTGAACAAAATTATGACAATGGTCTCTATGTAATGTTTAACTTTTAGAAATCTGAAGTATATACAAAAATTAATATTTTTTAATTTGAATATTATTTCTAAAATGTATTTCAACATCCCATCAAAGGAAACAAATATTTGATTTCTGTACTATGGAGGGCAGTAACATCGCCCTTTTTCACCACCTTGAAGCTCTGTTGAGGCAAAGCTCCAGATGGATATAGCTCAGAAGGCATAAATTAAAGCAGTGAAGCTCTTTTCCCTCTTTCTCTTCATTCACTCACTGAATAAAATAATTTCCCTCATAATGCAGATCTCTTTCCTATTTTACTTTTGTCATGTAGAATAGCTTGAGTTCACCTATAAGCTGTAGAGTATCAATGACAGAAGTGAAATACAGTGATTGTGCCAGTATGGAGAGACTGATAAATACAAGATAATTAAATGCTTCCTTGGTGTTTTGGAGTTGTTTAAGATACAGGTTTCCTTACTTTTATTTCTTTCTCCTCTTGCTTGTGTTGTGTTTTCCCTTTCCTCAGTCCATCCTTCCTCCCTTTCATTTACCTACCTTCCCTCCTATTGTTTTCCCATTGAAAATAACACTCCAGCTTCTGGTTTTTCTCATCAACTCCACAAGGAGGATATACTGAAAACAAACAAACAAAAAAATCCCTATACTTCCTTTGGGAAATGATTCACCACAAGGCACAGATTTTCCCTAATACTCTGACACAAACAAACAATGGGGAAAGTGCCTCTTGCTCCGAGTGAGTGCGCTCAGGCTGCCTGAATCAGAAATGTGTTCTGGGGGTGGTTCAGCCCCTGTCCAGCCGCTCTGCTGTGAACGTGTACGTGCAGGAGGAAGCATTCATTTGGCAGAGCTGTGGCCTTTTTCCTTCCACAGCCCTCCACACCAATCCACAGAGATGGCTGATTATTGCAGTAAAAGAAGCAGACTGAAAGACACATGGACAAGAAAGATGCATTAGGACTGGGTTACTGATGCTCCCGACCTTGGCTACTTATCTCCCCACACTCCCTCAGTCAAGAGAGGGATCCTGAGCACCAAATATTGCAAAGCAGGTGTGTAAAGCAAACATGTCTGAATACATTCCCTAAAACTTTTTCTCAGTGCCTTTTCTTTGGAAGAGGGAGACTGTAGCAAAAGCAGAACAGACTGGACTAACTAAACCAGTTCAGTCCACTTTCACTTTATGGGTTTTTTAAAATTTCTATTTCTTTAAAAAGCAAAAGTTGCTCTGCTGTACTTTTTTGGCACCACAAAGGAGTAAATATATTCCTTAGGTTGCAGTAGTGCTGCATATTTTTATTTACAAAGTACTCAGGATAAAGATTTTATGCAGGCAATTCCATGTTCAGTATTCTGCTTACTGATGCAAAGTCTGACCAGCAAATGTTCCTATACTATCACTCTCAATACATACATTATTTTGAATGCTATTATTTTGTATTCATGTTTACTAGGAGGTATTTAGAAACTGGAATATGTAAAGGGCAATGCATAAGGGGATGGTTTATTTGTAAAATGTATACAGATGAGGAGTCATTACAAAAGGACTGGATGGCAACTTAGAATAAGCAGGAGGTGTGTACTTAAGGAAAAGCTATCAGGAGATATGCATATGTCCCTGGTGTATGGGCACAGAAACCAACAACACCACAGAAAGTGTCACTCTGCTGACAGTGACTATCTTAAAACCAATCAAGTTGCCTGAGGCAATGCAACACACTGGAAAATAGGATTGATGAAACCTACATGACCATCATGGGAAATTAAAACACTAGTCCCCTCTGTTGGAAAAATACAACCCATTTTTCAGAGGAAATGTCACTTACCCAGGCATACCCCTCTTCATTATTTGCATATTGTGTTGCCTAAACCCCACTGGTATTTGGGAAGTAAACAGAGCTTGATACCATAACAGGAACACAGCACAAGCACAAATCCCTAAGTTGTGCAGCCTCCATGGTCCTCTTTGTTTAGCTTAGCTCTGTCTGCACCGCTGTCTGTGTCCAAAATCCACACTTCCTTATGATCTCAAGATGGAACTCCATGAGAGTAGTGCTATCCTGATGTGTTAAATTCAGTGTAGCATTTACTGGTTAGAATGTGGATGAAACAGCTTGAGAATAGCTTGATGAGGATCTAATTGCAGCCTAGAAGCTTAAAATAAACCAGTGACAATGCAACAGCTCTAATTTTTCATGGAATCACAGAATGGTTTGGGCTAAAAGGGACCTTTTAAAGGTCACCTAGTCCAACACTGCTGGAATGAGCAGGGACATCTTCAACTGGAAGAATTGCCCAGAACCCCCCTCCCATCTGATCTCCAATGTTTCCAGGGATTGAGCACCTATCACCTCTCAGGGCAGCCTGCATTACTCCTTCAATTTTTTTATTGTGTTTCACAATATTTAAGAGCATTATTTATTGCACAGTAGGACTTAAGAATGGCTATTTAGAGAGAAGATAAACAGAGAATACATAGAAATGGAGATGTTGTACCCTGTCCTGTCCATTTAGCATTAAAAATTTTAAATGGCAGGAAAGAAAGAAAAATATTGTACTCATTATCCCATATGTTTTACCAATTATTTTAAGACAAATAAACAAAATAATTAGTTTCAAAATATTTTTAGATGTCAGATGGGCCCAAATTGAACCTACTCAAATGTGAAAAGCAGCATAATGTTTTCATATTTAAGCCTGATTCTCTTTTATTATTTTAACTTACATTACCATTCCCTTCCTGTTCAGAAAGACTTTTAGGATTTGTTGCTTCTATTTTAAAAATGCAAGAAACAATTTCTAATGTGTTTATTGCTAAAATACTTACTAAATTAACTTGACTTCCAGAAATTAAGGTGCGATGTTAGTGTGTAAGCAGTGGAGAGATACAACCAAGGGATTGCTTTCAAAAGTGTAAATTTTTGTGCCTGGAAACAGAGATACCTGTTTTACAGTGGTCACTTTTTATTAGCTCCACCACAAATCATGCTGACATGACAGTAAGACTGCACTTGAAACAGAAGTCTGTGTGTTAGCCAAGCCTCTGATGTAAAAATACCATTAATATACAGATATGCAATACTAATCTGTAAAAAGTAGAGTGAGTTGATATCACAGGGAGACAGAAGAAGTTAATCTTAAATATAAATATTTCATAA
The DNA here is from genome assembly GCF_028769735.1 of Zonotrichia leucophrys gambelii. Lineage (NCBI taxonomy): Eukaryota > Metazoa > Chordata > Aves > Passeriformes > Passerellidae > Zonotrichia > Zonotrichia leucophrys. The sequence goes on along the minus strand of NC_088200.1, from coordinate 24,776,280 downwards.
GGCAAATAAAAAATACATGTAATCACACATGCAAGCTTGGAGTTAAAAATCTTCACAAATACCTGAGCTGTTGTCAACATGGGCAACTGAAGTCTAATTGCTGTGGTATCCCACTAAATTTTCAATGAAAAAATATGAGAATAAATTCTATTTTGCTTCTTTTTTTTTTTTTTTCCATTAATCAACAAGAAAGTACCACCCTTGGTCACACAATGGCATAATGCCCAGGGTCATGTGATAGGATGTGCAGCGAAGTATATTCCATGTTATCCAAACCAGGAGGAGCTAAAGAAGGGTGCATCTACTGTACCCCTTAGCAGATAAGAGAAGGATTATTTTCTTACAAGCAGTGTTTCATTTCTGGCTGAAACAGGCATTTCGTTTCTCAAACAGAAAACATCCTTTTTAGAATGCACACATAGAAGCACCTGCATTATACTCTGAAAATTATTTTTGGTTATTTGCTAGGTGGTTAGTTTCTTGATCTGAAATTACTTTACAAGATGTTAGAAGATAAGATTAAATCTGAGAATTTTTATTTATTTTAGATAATCTATCTATTCTTCTTCTTTTTTCTTGGACAACACTGTTTAATACAACAGCCTCTCATTAGAAGGAAGAATACTTTTACAGCCTTAAAAACATAAATTTACCCATCAAAGTAAACATGAAGGAATGAGGATTTGCTTAAGTTTTAGCTTGTATATTTTTCAGATTCTGTGCTGCTTTAGTGTGTAACTCTGAGCTCCATGGTAGGTGTTACCAAGCTCTCTTCCCAGGGTAGGTAGACAAAACAATCCTTTTTCAGCTTGTCCAAGGACAACAGTTACAAGCTCCAAGCCCAGAAAGTATAAACAATTGTGAATTGAAGAGAGAAAAACAAGGAGGATGGAACTTCATAACCTAAAGCTATAGCTGGACAATTAACTCCAATATGTAAATGGACCAAAACTTTATTAAAGTGTGACACTGCATGACCGGTCATCCATTTTCCAACCATTTTGGGTCCGTCTTGGGTGTAGCCCTTTCTGGGCCCTTGTATTGCCCAACGTGTATCCACTGAAGCCTTTTAATAAATGCCTACTTTATTCTTTAACTCTGCCTAGCCTCTGTTCTAGGTCGGCCTTCAGAAGGCATCAACAGAGAGCCCTCAAAGAAACTATGCCTGGTCCTCCTAGGTAGGGTATTGATCAGCACAGCATTCCATGTTTAGGAGCTAGAGATGCACACAACAGTTTGCCTGAGTAGGCAGAGGGCTGTGCTGAATATAAGGGTGGCATTCAGGGCTGTTCTGTGCTGCACAAAGATCTTGGCTGCAGGATAAACACAGCAAGTTCACTGGAACAGAGGAGCCCATGGGCAGCTCCCACTGGGTACCAGTGATTTCACCACCTGCCTGGCCTCACCTTTACTACAAGTGCAGCAATGAGTGCCCATTATAATCCCTTAGGAATAGTGTTGTTTTCTTGTAATGAAACAATGGAATATCTCCCAGTACTGAAAGGGAGAGCTTCTCTGCACAGACAGGATCTGCTCTGCACAGTGTGCCATGGGAAAATCCATACAGGTCACATCTTGTGGTGCACAAACTCAGGGTGCCCCAGCCATTCATGGAACATCAGGTTTCACTCCTACTTATATTACTCTTCTTAGTTTGTCTAATTAATGGAGTTATCTTATTGAGCCATTTGTTGTCAAAGCTTTTTTATTGATCCAGAAAAAGCCCTGCATCATCTCTCCCTCACTTCAACTCTTATCTTCCACCCCAGTGCAGAACAGGCAGGTACATGACATGAAGAGGCAGGTATGCTTGTAAAGCTTATCCTCTGCATTTGACTTTTTAAAATTGTTGTTTCTATGAAAGTTTATACATATTTTCCATCTTCAGCAATAGTTTCAAGTTCAGACCTCAGAAGAATTAAATAAATGAATTCTATTGACTCCACCATGGAAAATTCTAATCCATAATCCATAGGCTGTAATCATGGAAATGCTTGCATAAACCCATAATCTTTCACAGCACTATTCCTCCTATGAAATACATTTAAGTAAAAGATCAAATACTTCCATGACTGATGCCTGAATTTCTTTCAATCCCACATATTTGATGGTTAAGCTAAAGCATTTCTGTTCTCTTTCTTGTCTCTCTCCTTCCTGACATAGCAGCTTCCTATCATAGCAGCTTAGCAGAGCAGATTTCTGTAAACAAGGTGAACAGAGAAAATCAGAAAGACATCAGGGAATAACTTAGAGGAGAAAAGAAGACAATGGAGAGAGTAGCAATATATGGGTCGTTAGACTACCCAAACTACTTTAAGACCACACAACTTTTAGTCAAAGTAAATGGTGTAAATATTTCTTCTTTAATATCATGAAAACATAAAGCTGTAGATATTGAACAGTTATGCATGAATCAATTCGATTTGTAAAAAGTAAGCCTGCAGTCATATGTTTTCAAGGTGTCAAAGTAAGGTCTGCTTTCAGGCCTACTTCTAACTATTTATCATAATCTGTCTCTAGTTATTTTAAAATTTCTGTAATTTAATATTTTTTGTTGACAAAACAGGAATTTAGACTGCTTTTTGATGAAGTTGTGCATTAAGAGATATTTTGAAAAATATAAAATAATAGATTAATTTCAGAAACTGGCAGAATGTCTAATATAATCATATTAGGCTTGATTGAATATCTAAATCATAAATCATATAAATTTGGGAGATTCTGAATGTATAAAACATTATATGTGAGTTGCCAAATTGCTAGTTGCCAATTTCTTAATAACTGTTAAATGAAGTTACCAGATGAGGTTTCGCTTATGTCAGAGTTGAAGACACAGTTACTTACCCACTCCTCAAATATGTAATGGATAATCTATTCTGGATATTTATTTAAGTAACCCGTAACAGCTACAGAGTTACAGGTAAGAAGAAGGGTAAAATTGGCTTCCTGTACTATTCTGTACAAGCAAACTGTGCCTTTTTTTTTTTTTCATAGGGTATTTATTGCCCAGCCAGTTGGATTATTTCATGAAACTGCATTAGAATGTGGACAGAACAGGTACAGAAGACAGCCTCTCTATTAGGATGCAAATGCTCAGTTAAAGTATTTAAGAATCATGTAGCAGCTGTGACAGTGCCAGAGGTAATTAAACTCTGGCTCTAAAAATAAGTTTAAAAGTGCATGGTGCTGCATCCCATATTTGATTTTTCCTCCAATTGCTTATTACATAAATTTATCTTGATAAATTTTACTTAGACTGGAATCTTCCTGTTTTGCATTCATGTCAATAACAAAAATCAAGTCAACCAACTTGTATTTTGCTTCTGCCAAGGTCCCCATATATAGTTAAGCTTCTGACAACTTTGAGCTTAGCTCCTGTGCTGGTTTTATAATGCCGTTACCAACTAAAAAATGTCAGGTATGATAATAATCAGCCACTCAGGTAGAAGAAGCCAATTCTCTTGCTTAGGTTACCTCTCTTTGAACACTATCTTATTTCTATCTGTTTTTCATATTCAAAATCTTCATTTAAGGGACACTGTTTGCCCTGTAGTTTGAAGTTTGAGGGCAACCTGAACACACAGACATACAGGCATATGTGTTAATGTTTGGGAGCAACTTCTCATAGGGATTTTAAGCTATAATCATAGACACTAAATAGAGTTTTTCCTTCACTTGTACATAACAACTCCAGTATTATAGTTAGATCTCAGTTTATTCAGCTCTCTCTCTTTCTGTACTTGCTTGAAAATCAGTATGTTATCTTCTGCACCTCCAAAGAAAAATGCTTCATCATAGTGAGAAGGTGGTTTTATTTACCTTCACCAAAAACTTCAGAAAAATACATTGGATAAAACACTCAGGTAACCAAATCTGACCAGGAACAGAAATCTAAGATTACAATTACTTAGAAAATTAAGCTGTGATGTAAATATTAAATTATATTTATCGAAGTAGTTTGAGCACTATAAAAGTTACAAATGTTTAAATTCAGCAGTTTGACATTATCACATTCAAGTTTTTCAAATGGACTTGGAATATGTACTTATTAATTCTATCCTATTGCTCTACCAAATAAGTATGCAGTAGCGACAATATTGCTTAACAGAGATTCACTAGCAGCAATTCTACTTGGACTATCAAGTTCTGCAAGATTTGGCTCCATTACTTCCTTAGGTTTCAAAGACTTTTCTAATTTTTTTCTCTTTGCTCAACTGCAAAACTGTCAATATGACACTGATTTTAAAAGGCTTCCAAAAGAGCTGCAGAAGAGGAACTAAAGAGCAGTAAACCTGAATTCTTCACAGGACAAGTTTGGTGGAAACCATCCAAAAGAATGGTAGTCCAAAATTGATGGTAGTGTGGACAATCCAAAATTGATGGCAGTGTGGATAAATTATCTTGACTGGGAAAGAATCTGTATGGGTATTTTATGACTTTACACAGAAATCCAGTGGCATTCTTCGAAGGAGTTAAAAATCATGTGCATTAGACAAGTCCTGCTGATACAGTCTACTTCAATTTTCAAATAATGTACCCCTGTTTTTGTAAGTTTAGGTACAATGGCAGTGCCTCTGTCTCAAAAGCAAAGAGCAAAACTCAAAGAGGAACTCAGAGTGTGAAAGACTTGGTACACCTTCCATATTGGGACTGACTAGCTCACCTAGGGCAGTTCATCCTGGGAAAAAATATAACTGACAGGGCATTTCAGATCAGAAAGGATTACTAGAGAATGCTTTAATATCTCTCTGGACACATTAATTAAGTGGCTTTAAACAAAACTCACAGTATATCCATTCAGAACAAACAGAACAATGCATTTTTCACAGAGAGTAAAACCAAGACACACCATGTTCTCATATTTTCAGTAGATGTGGTTTGCTGATTGATTCTTGATCCCTGCAGAGAAGATATCATGATTTTATGAACAAGCACTGATTCACAGCATGAAGGAATAAAACGAATGTACTAATCAAATTAATTAATACTGCACAGGCAACCTTTAGATTTCTTAATATTTAAGTGCTTTTCTTTGCAAATAATGTTTTATAAGGTTGTCTGTACATTCTGCCTAAGACCTCTACCTCTCCATGAAACTGGACACACAGATCCTGAAATTATTGCAAATGACAGCATTCAGATAGATATATTTCTGAAGAAATATACATCTCTCTCCAATACTCCTGCAGAACCCCACTGCAGTTTTTCATCCATTTCAGAACTGATTTTCAATTGTGACTTATATTCTTCATAAGACCTTCTGTCAGCTGTCTTGGTGCTGGAATTTACAAGATGATCAGCACTATTTATGACTGACCATTGCCTCAAAAAATCTACACCTGTGAATGTGGAAACACTGTCACCACTTCATTGTCTAGACTGGTGGGCATGTCAGAACTGGTTTCTCTTTTAAGTAACTGAGTAGCTATTTAGAAGTACTTATTTCTGAATCATTATTAAAACTCCTGCAGTTTATCTTCCACAAAAACATGAAACGCATGAGAGCGGGACAGTAGATATCTTAGCTGAGCTGAAATATATTGGTTTTCAATTAGAAAAATATCTATTTTGCTTCTAAAATAAGGTTATCATATGTAGTTTTAGTAACATGCCAGGAATTTTTAAAGTGGTTTCAGATGTAACCTTTTGTGTGGTCTTTCCCATAGTGATGAACTTAGCAATACTGATATCTAAGGTCTAACTCTCTTATTTTTCTCAGAAAATTTATTAACTCAGCTGGCTTCTACTGCACAAAAAGTGTTATTAAAATGTCATTTTATCTAAAATTAAACATTTTTTCCTAAATTCCTACTATTTCTCAACAACCAAACCAATTCTAATTATATAGATTCTGCTTCCTAATACACCCATCCACAGTAAATGTCCCTGTAAATAATATAAATTTTTATATGAACTTCAGTAAATGAATTGTGCAAATGAAGGAAGCTTGGACACTACACAAGTCAAGCTTTCAACAAGCTTTCAAGGAAACAACTTGATACTAACACTTTTTTCTCAAAACTTGCATTAGTGATGTAGTTGTAATAATGAGCTTTTCATTTAGGCAGCCTTCAAAGATTTTCCCCAGCATACAGTGTGGACAGAGAAATCATGGTTATTTTGAACTTTACTTTAGGAATGCAAATACTGTTGCTATTGGTGAATTATGATGCAGACTTTCAGAAAGAAAGAATGTAAAGATGGTGATGAGTGTGGCTATTTAATCTCACTGACATTGATATGCTACTTTAAATTGAGTTATATCTGATCTAGACCTAGTAAATTAGGCCTCTGTGTTGGTTTGGGTTTTTTCCCAGGGAAACAGTAGTAATATCTCAGATGAATGATATATTACTTAAGAAAAGACCAATGACAGAAACAATCAGAAATGCAAACATTTCAGATATTCAGATTTTTAAAATGTATGTCTTTTAGAGAAAATTATCTACATTTCTTGATTCTCTCATAGTTTCTAAAAGTGTATTAGTTGCATTAACTCATTGGATTGTATCATATCTTATAATGTACTGATATATAATACAAGATTATCATGTTTTCTTTTAAGAATATGAATGCTGAACTATGACTTTATATTGGTCCCTCTAGACTCTACTTATAATCAGTAGACAGAATCAGGTAACTCTAGCAGGCAATTTTTCTTAAATGCCTAAAATAAGTTAGAATAATTGCCCCATATGATACGTTCAACCCAGCTTCAGATGACTGAGCTGAATCTTACAGAGGATGTAAAAAAACATGTCCTAACAGCACTCTGTATTATCTGCCATATTTACTGAAATTTTATAGAAATTAAGGCTTAATATGGAAATGTTTTGTTTAGTATGTACTGTAGCATAAGCATGCAAAAACAAAGTATAAAGATTTTCATATAAAATGTCATAATCTGGAGAACATTGAAATATAATGCTCCATTTCCCATCAAAAATTTTTAATTCTTCCTTCAAGAAAATTGCAAGCACAAGTATCAGCAGTGTTAGTTCATTTATTCTACATAAAAACCAATAGAGTTTATCAAGCCCACATGCTGACACAGTTGCTTCCCTGGTAAAGAAGTCACTTCTGATCATAAGAAAAATTTGAGGAAGATAACAGAGATTTGCTTCTTTTGGAAGAATACATTAAAAATTGTTTAGTAACATTGCTAATTTTATTGGGTTTAGAGCTCATACAAAGTCCATATTATTCTTGCTTTGTAGCAGTAAGCTACTCCTATACACAGAAGAAGAAAGATGGATTTTAAAGCTATATTTTTTTTCCACTTTTAGAAATGACTGCATGAGCAAAAATCATCCACTTTTATTTTTCAAGTTCAGTTTTAATGTCTTCACTGTGAAGTGTTTACCATCACTGTTTGCCCTGTGGTGGAACATTATCATGCAGATGGCTGCCTGTCAGCGCTTATCAGAGAAGTTTGGGTCACCATATGTAATTCTTCTATTTATCAAAGGCAATCTTTTAATGCAATGACTGGATTCTCATTTCTCCAAAGATTCTGTCACTTGTGTCCTGACCTTTGGTAGCTATAGCCGACTTTTATCTCAACCTTTCCTCAAGAGCTTCCCTTGGCCATCTGTTAGACATCAGCTTCTCTACCCTTTGCAATACTTTTGAGTAATCCAAGAGAAAATTTTTTTACTCTGTGTCTTTGCCTAATGACATCTCCTGTTGTATAGCAAGAACTATTTAAAAATCTTCCTGGTTTAAGAGATTTGGGTAAGCAAAGCACATCAACTGAACTTCACCTTTAGGATGTCTCTATCTCTTCTATCTCCCAAGGGAAGCAACAATGTTGCTTAAAGATGTAGTCATCTGTCTTTTGCGGAAAAAGTCCCCTTTTTTTAGAAAGCTGAAATTCAGGGTGCAAGTTCAGACCTCTTCTGATGTCAGGACTTGAGCATAACTCAAAATGACTCATTCTCTGGACTAAACTCAAAGCCATTTTTCATGAATATTCAAGACCCTCATATCTCATTTTCTTTCCTGTTTCAGTTCCAGCACAGGAAACTTGGACATATTCCATTCAACTATCCCTTTCCTTTATATTGACAGGATAAGATTAACTAAAAATAATGTGGCTTTTGATCCCGTGATCCCAAGTTGGGATTTCTTTTCTGACATTAGTGTTTTTCTTTTTTCCTTTGTTTTCTCTTAGAAATGTGAACCTTAACATGAACCAGACTACCCATCACATGCTTCATTGCTTCAAGTTCTCTGATCTAATTAGCTAATGCATTGATATTTAACTACACCAAAAATAAAATTATAAAAAAATAACAACCTTTACAGTTCTAATTATAACTTTAGGATTACAGGATTACAGAATGTCCAAGTTTAGACTATTTATCCTGAAAATAATCTCTTAGTGTTTCCTCTGTTATATGTTGGAACACAAGACATAAGATGTTGTGGGTTCGTGCTTTCCTATTTCTTTCTCTTGATTGAATTTTCTCCAGTAAACAACTTTCTGTTGTGTAGCACAAAACTAAGTACAATTATGAGTGACCTTTTAATATTAAAATATTAATTGTTCAAATCAAATACAAAAAAGGGAAGTCATTCTTCTTAAGGGTAAATTTTCTTTGTAATTGGCAAACCATGAATAGAGAAGGCTAGTCCCTCTGTAGCAAACTTCTGTAAAACTGCTACCTAAACTTTTCTGTCTACACTTTTACTTACTTGGGGTTCTCCAGATTGGCCTTTGTCCTGAAAGATAAGTGTTCCCACAAAATGTTGTTTAAATATACCACATAGCAAACTGCCAATTGTAAGAAATGCTTTCCTCCTGTAATTATACTCTCCAGAGTGAGGAGAATATCATTATACTTAGTATTATAGTTAACAACATTGACATTTTTCATGCCTTTATTTAAAATGTAGTCCTACAGAAAAGTTTTTCACAGTGAGCTGTAGAATTGCTCCAATGAAAGCACTTCTGAAAACATCCATCTTACAACTAACATTTGAACATATGGGCCAATAGCTAGAGAGCTTGTCTTGGTGGGCAATTTCCCCTTAGAACTTTTCAGAGTGAATCTTCAGTATAATCATCTTGTTCAACTGTCAAATTACTGAATTAGAGCTGCTGCCACTTTATATTGTTCAGTAGGTTCTGGCTTATTCTTGTGTATGTTCTTATGTTTACTGATTGAGGGCAGAAATTGACTTATGTGCATGTATTAAACATTTAAGTGCAATGGAATATTAATCTGATCATCATCTGAACATTGTCTTAAAAACTAAACAAATGGTAATAACCTCCAATTACACAACTAGCCAGCAAGGTGAAAAGACAAGAAAGCAGATTATTTTAGAGACTGTTTTGAGAAACACATCCACAACTTTCATGCTACCACAGTAGACCATTCACCTTTATTCAGTGAATTCCCCATCCAGCACACAGACAAATGCTGTGTTTACTTCTGGAATAGGCACTCAGCAGCAGAAGGCACAATGGGAGGAAAAGGAAAGGTCATAGCTAGGTTGTAGCAATAAGTTACTCCTATACAGAGAAGAAGAGAGACAAATTTTAACACAGCTATATTTTTTCCTAGGGCAAATAGCTAGGGCTAATTCCTACTGATTTCTTATGGCATATATTTCCTTATGGCACAATTTAGAGCGGTTACAGCCAGGTCCCTTGAGAATGCTAACTAGTTACTGTTTTTCTACCTCTCTTGTATGTCTTTATCCCCTGTGAGGCAGGTTAGCTTGAGAGTGCCTTACTCTCCCTTTTCATGAAGACAGATGGTGTATTAGCCAAAGTTTCTTCCTCCACAGCTACAGGTGTTCAGCCACAGGGCCCAGGGAGGATCTATAGCTGCAAAAGCTCTGCAGCAGCTGCTTGAAGCACTCTCAGCATACCAGTGAGCTGGCTTACACTGCTGGGGCAGATACATTCTCTGCTTTTCACCTGTGGCAACAGTCCTGTGCTGCACTTCAGCACACAGGTGCAGCTTATACTTAAATGCATACGTTCACTTCATTACCTCAAGGAACCAAGGGTCTGCAAATTGTAAATGACTACTGCTGTAGTTTCATTTTCCTACAGTTGTTTGGACAAGGTCTCTGCAGGCTGAACATCCTCAGCTCCCTCAGCCTTTCATCACAGGAGAGGTGCTCTAGCCCTCCGAACTGCTTCAGGGCATTTCTCTGGACTCACTCCAATATCTCATATCCTTCCAGTGTTGGGAGCCCAGAGTGGTGTCTCATCAGAGCAGGGCAGAGGGGCAGAATCCTCTCCCTCTCCTGCTGCCCACAGGGCTTTGGATGTAGTCTTGGATGCACACTTGGCTTTCTGGGCTGCCAGTGCCCATGGCTGACTCATGTACAGTTTTTCATCCAGCAGTACCCCCAAGTCCTTTTTCTCTGCTCTCAGTTCTTTCATTCCTGTGCTTGTGTAAATAGTGGGGATTTCCCCAGCTCAGGTGAGGACCTTGCCCTTGGTGTTGTTCAACTTTATAAGGTTCACATGGGACCGCCCCTCAAGCCTGTCAAGGCCTCCCCAGGTGACATCCCTGTTCTCAAGCACGTCAACTTCATCACTCAGCTTGGTGTCATCTGTCCACTTCCTGAGAGTGTACTCACTCCCACCATCTCTGTATTGATAAAGCCATTAAATAGGATTAGTCCCTTGAAGGACACCCCTCATTACCAGTTTCTACTTGGACACTGAGCCATTCACTGTAACTCTTTGGATATGGCCACCCAGGCACTTCCTTCTCCATCCTACAGTCCATCTATCAAAATCAAATCTCTCCAATTTAGACATAAGAATGTTGTGGGGGACTGTACCAAGAGTTTTACAGAAGCCCAGTTAGATGACATCCATAACTCTTCCTTGTCCAGCTACAGTCCTGATACAGTTATTCTTCTGTGGAGGGCTACTATGTTAGCCAGGAGGAAATCTGTTTGAAGACATTCTCATAAATTGGATTCAAGAAAAGTTGAAGGTTTCTCTCTTTTTATGGAGTGGAAGGTTATTGTATGTACCACAGAGACATTCAAAATTGTCTTTATTTATGCTGTCACACAGTTGAACATTCTTTGATTTAATCCAAACTCCTTAGAATATAAAATTATTATTATTCTCATCCTTCAACTTTTGGGCAATATGCTAGCAAAACTAAAGGTGACTGAATTTACAAGAATATTACTGAGGAAAACTGTCTTTTAAAAAGCCATAATAGTGTGATACATCATATGACTCTGTAAAAGATACCATTTGGAACAGCTGAATCACAGGATCATTGAATGGTTTGGGAGGGACCTTATAAAGATCACCCAGTTCCAAACCCCTTGTCATAAGACACCTTCCATTAGACCAGCTGGCTCAAAGTCCCATCCAGTCTGGACATGGCTTTCAGCACTTCCAGGGATGTGGCATCCACAGCTTCTCTGGGCAACATGTGCCAGTGACCCAACACCCTCATAGTAAAGAATTTCTTAGATATATTTAACTGTGCTAGTTTTCATAATATGGGTCAAATTTGTATCAGCTTGTATTTAGCTATTCGTAATCATGGTTTGTAGGATACAATTTTATGACACTTGAAACAGGGATAATCATGAAACAGCAATGATAGAAATTGCATTTAGAAATTATACTCAAATCCTAGAAAAACTTCGTTGCTAAATTAAGCAGAAAAAACAATATTAAAACTTAAAATGCACAGACACAGCTATTCATCAGTATGTACCAGCTTTCCTAAATATGTGTTTAACACTCACAAACATTTGTGGTTTGACAGCCTCTTGTGAGAGGCTCCAGTGTGATGTCTGTCCAAGACAATTCCTTTGATAATGAGGGGGCGGAACTTGTCAAGACCAAAATAAAGAGAGCAGAAAGCCGTAAAACACTGCAGGTCACATCAAGGCAGGAAATGAGGAGTAGAAAAGAATTTGAAGAACACCTTGCTAACGATGTGCAAACTGGTAGTAAAAAGGTCTTTACATACATCAAAAGAAAGAAAGTAGTTATAGAACTCATAAGATGGGTTAAAAACAAAAGTGTTAGCTGGGGGAGGGAGTACGATGGTGTGATCAAGGATGGCAAAGCGAGCAGAGGACCTCAAAAACTTGTCTGCCCCAGGCTGCATCTGGATATGCTGGGCATTCATGGCACCAGATCTGCCTCCCACTGAAGATGGGATCTACATCAACTTGAAGTAACCTCACAGCAAATACAAGCCTAAATAGGGAAGAAACATACAGGCTGTGCAAACATTTCACCTGTAAGTGAAGAAAGTCATCCAAACGAGGCGACAATGAGTCACAAATGATGAGACACCTCAGCTACCAAACTGTGGAACTACTGGTTGTGGCATAGAACCCATCCTCCCAGTTGGGAAGTGACCACCAAAGCGTCACTGCCAAGAGAGGGCATGACAGCCCAGCTTGAGAGGGAGAAACTGGAGAGTCTGAGCTTGTCCATTGTGAAGCTGAAACACCTGCGGCAAAGCTCACTGAGAACATGGACAAGCAGGGGCAGCCAGGGAAGACTTTATCCTCATGTGACCAGTGACAGGCTGCCCAGAGAGGTTATGGAGTCTCCCTCCCTGGAGATACTCCAGAATTGTCTGCACGCAATGCTGTGCCACTCAGGTGACTTAGGCAGGGATGTTGGACCAAATGAGATGCTGTGATATCTTCCAACCTTGCCCATCCCGTGACTGTGATTTTTAAAAGGCAAACTGCCCGACTGCGCGAGGCTCTCGAGAAAGACACCACGAGGGTCCCTCCCCTGGTTTCCTTCAGCTTACACAGTGCCCGTGGGCACTCTGAGTGTTCTGCCGACATCCCCTCCCACACACACCCGGGAGCTGTTCACATCCGCCCCTCAGCAGGGACATCTGTTTGCTCTCACGGCGGCACCTCGGGCTCTCACCGCCCGCCGCTCGGACCGTGCCTCCCCAGCCTGAGCAACGCAGCCGCAGCCCTGGGAGACTGACCCTGAGGCACGGCCCCGGGTGACCGACCCCGGGTGACCGATCCTGAGTGAGTGACTCTCCTCGGGGTGACGGGCCCTGTGAGGAGGATGAACTCCGGGTGACTGACCCTCCAGGGGTGACTGACCCTCCAGGGGTGACTGACCCTGGATGACCGATCCTCGGCAGGTGACTGACCCTGAGTGGCCGACCCGCACCAGGTGACTGACCCGGAGTGACCGACTCCAAGTGACCGGGCCCGGATGCATGACGACGCCCGCGCGACCCCGTCTCGCCGCGGCAGGTGCGCGCTCACGGGGCGGGCCAGGGCGCGCCCCCGCGCGTGCGCGCGGCCGCCGCTGCGGGCCCGGGATCGCCGCGGCCGCGCCTGCGCGCGCCCCTCTCGCCTCCCGGACAAGATGGCGGCCGCGGGGGCGCCGGCTGGGGGTGGCGAGTGAGGGACAGGGGCGACGCGGCCCAGGCGCCGCGTCTGAGCTGAGGCGGCTGCTAGGCAGGGACAGCGGCAGGGGCTGGGCAGGAGGCGGCCGGGGATGTCCCGGAGCTCCGCGGCGGGGATGAGGAGCCGAGAAGCCGGGGCAGGGACCCGGTGAGGAGGGAGCGGGGCTGCTCCGTATGCGCGGCTGGCCGGCGCTCCTCGCCGCTCCGGAGTCGGGGCGTAGCTCGGCGGAGGCGTCGAAGGAACCGCAGCGGCTCTGGCGGGGGCAGAGGAAGGCGAACAGGTGAGTGCCTGGAGCGGGATGAGCCCTCGGGGCGCTGCCCCCGCCGGTCCAGTGCGTGTCACTCGAAGCCCGTGCAGCAGCTTTGCTTTGCTTTCCTTTTTTAAAATTTTATTTTGCGGTAGCACGATGTAATTTGACATAATTTAGTGGTTTGGTCCTTCAGAATAAGTCTGAAGGCATTCAGTTACTCCATAGCTAGAATATCCCTGGAGTATGAAGGCTGCGTCTTAGGAAGAGCTGAGCCGCTCTCTCCTGTGAAAAGATATTTAAACGCCTTGACCTGCAAAAACCATAGTTAAAAACTCCACTATTAAACGAGTAATTAACCTCAAAACTCTGTGTTTGGAGGTTTTGTTTCTTCTGTTACATGCCCTCTGACCTTTGGTGATGAAGGATGGGTGTGTACAGGTGTCTGTGACCACAGCCTCAGATGCTGTAGTCATTTTAGCCTTAGCGGCCATTCACAGCTTCAGAATTGGCTGGATGTAAAGCAGAATAGCTCAGATTTCTGTAAACATCAGACATCGTTGAGTAAGTGCAGAGAAATGAAGATTCTGTTGTACTAAACTGCCTTGCTTGTTTGCTGCTGCCTTGCATGTCCCCTCCCAGCTATAAACAATATAATGGTGCTGACCTGTAGAGCTGTAAGACAAGCCTTTTGTTAACGCTGTCACAGAAACTTCTAACTTTCTGAAAAAATAAAACATAATTCTTCAGAATCTGTTTTCATGTAGTTGCTTCTACCAGCTTCTGGTTGAACTAGAGAAGATAGTTTTGTATACTAGGTGGAGAAGCACAGGTTTGCAAACTTTGCTTCAGAAGTACGGCTGACATTTTGGTAAGTTAAGGCTACAACAAGAGTTAAGTGAGATTAGGTCATTAATTGAAATGCAGAGAAACAGAACCTTTTCCTCTCCAGGTGCTATAATATTAAATTTTTAAGCTGACTTTGAAAAAGCTTGAATGCCAGATGGGTTCGTCCAATCCTAAGCACTCAAGAAATATTGAAGTGGGCATCATGAGATCATTGTTATGCTTCAGCGTCAACTTCCTTGATATGTTTTTTTCCTGTAGTTGGAGTGAAGACTATTTATAGCGTAGTTGTGCCCATTGACAAAGGCCTTTCATGTACTTACTCTCCTTAGATGCTTTAGGTGTCAAAAAGGTATAATATTCGGTTACAGGCATATATGTACTTGGTTGCATAAAGGAGAAAAAAAGATTGTGGACAGCCATATGGTGATTTAGTTACCGAATTACTGGTTGTAATTTCTAAGAAATACAATAACAAACTCTGCTGAACACAAAACATGTATTACAGCCTGCCTTGTTTATGCACATCCCCCAAGCAATGACACCCACGCTCAGGTGTGTCAAGTGTTGGTACCCAGACATCTGTTGCACAAAATATTCCCCACGTAACTGACATCACAAATACACAAATGCAGGTTTTTTTGGAACATACAACAAATACCATCAGCAGTATGCCATGCCACTGTATGCATAGCGTTTGTGATACTGTTTTGGTTTGTATTAATGCCAAACTAGTAGCTGTTGACCCTAACAAACACCTGCATTTTGTATTTGCAGTATCTCGAGTATGCTTAATACACAAATATATATATTTTATGTCTAAAACTCAGTGTAGAAATTTACTTTTCATAAATACTTTCAGGTTATTTTTAGAATCTCTTCTATCTAGATAACCTCTAGAGTAAGGCAGTTATATCTCTGTCATTGTATTTAAAATGAAACAGCTTAGTTAACAATAAATCTTCCTCAATCCTGTCATGATTGAGAAACAAAATTTTGATTTGGCTCACTTCATCTTGGCTAAACTCTAAAAATTCCTTCTTTCTGCACAAGCAAAACAGGTTGAATTGGTTTTTAATGGTTAACTTGTGTAGTGTCTTTCAAGCAACTCAATAACAATAAACAAAATTATTGACACAGGTGTTAGATATATGCTTTTGGAAATATTAGCAAGCTGTTCTGAAG
This sequence comes from Zonotrichia leucophrys gambelii, assembly GCF_028769735.1. Classification (NCBI taxonomy): domain Eukaryota; kingdom Metazoa; phylum Chordata; class Aves; order Passeriformes; family Passerellidae; genus Zonotrichia; species Zonotrichia leucophrys. Next base: position 24,760,598 of record NC_088200.1, on the reverse strand, counting down.
TATCATGAGTGCACAAAACACCATGGAGGAAAGGCTGCGGGAGCAGGGCCTGTTAGTCTGGACAAGACCAGAATCACATCTATGTCTGCAGGTGTCTGAGGGAAAGGTGCCAGACTCTTCTCCATGGTGCTGAGCAATAGGAAAAGAGGATTGGGCAGAAACTGACGCACAGGAAGTTCCACCAGAATATGAGGAAGAACTTCTTTGTGCAGATGATCAGACACTGGGACAGATTTCACAGAGAGGCTGTGGAGTCTCCCTCGTTGGAGATATTCCAGAACGTGTACATAGTTCTGAGCAATGTGCTCTAGGATGACCCCGCTTGAGTGGAGAGGTGGGACCATTTGAGCTACTGTGTCCCCTCTGCCCTTACACATCCTGTGAGTGGGAAGTGAAAAGACACCACTGATTTAGGGTAGTATTCATCTTGTCTCTACTTCTACAACTTCTCAGAAGTTGTTCCATAGCATTGTGCAATAGAGATCTGTTAATTCTGTGGTCTTCACTCACACTTACCTAAAATTCAGTGTAGGAATCTTTTGGGTTTTGTGTTGTGCCTCATATTCTTCTTTGAGTTATCTCAGTATAATTTGGACATTAGAAAGCCATATGTAGTTTTTTTATATCAAGTTACCATGTTTTCACAGTATGGTTTTAGTAACTTACCAGATATTGATACAATAAGCAATCATTTGGCTTTTAGGTAATGGACTTGGTTAATAAAATACAGACTTTTTAACTTTTAATGGAGGTATCAGTATTATGTATGTTAAAAGAAAAAAGTATCAGGATTATTTTATGATCATTTAAGTGTGTTTGGAAGTTTCCATTGTAAGTTTAAAAATGTATGTATGAAACATACTGAATGAATGTATGTGAACTCTGCTGGGAAATAGTTGTAACGCATTTTTCAGTGAATCTTCTAATGGTTTGCTGTTCAAGCTTATGTTATTTTCATAATCCTTTTTTTTACCAGTATTGGTAAAGTAAAACCGCTATTACTTCATAGCCATACATCTGACACCCTTCAGATTAACATACCCAACTTAAAAAGTTTCAGTACTGTTTCACACTGTTGGGATTTTGGTTCTAATCAACTTGAATTATCACTACAAATACAACTTTGGATAAAATAGTGTTAAAAATAACTATGATGGTTATTTCAACAGCAGAACATGAGCTGTTGCCTGATTGCCGTTCAGTTTTAGTTGAAAAGTAGCATTGAGTTGCATCAGTTGTAACTGGGTGATGAAGCACCTGGGCAGTGAGCATTTGCTCAATATTGTACGTCAATTTAACAGGGGTAATGAAGGATATGGGAGAGGTATGTGGTTGGAAGAAAAGTTAAAAAGATAATACTTGTTTGGATTTGGTATCTCCATGTGCTACTCTGACACTACCTCTGATACTGCTTGCTGCTCATGGTCACAAAGATAGTATATGCTAATTTGAACCGACTGCCAAAGATTAATTGAGTTCATGAGTATGTTCATTTGTGTCTTAAAGCAGTCATTCTTTATTAAATATTAGTCATCTCTAGTGGAAATAAGACATTTTAGAAGCATTAATTCTTTTTGAGATCAGAGAGAATGCATTTTGCCATTACTTCCACATGGATTTTAAGAAGATAAGAAATAAAATTCAGTAGACAAGACTATGGTGTGAATATGTAAATACAGTTGTTTTACAGGACAAGTAGTTTGATTTCTCTATGGAGATGTTAAACTAAAGCATTGAAGTTTAAGTAGCAATAGCATTTTGATATGGCTTTCATAGGTGTAGTATTATTCTTCTTTTAACCCTAACCTGATAGAACATTAATCTGTAATGGAAGAAGGAACCTTATTCAGGTAGACTTTTATTTTCAAAGTAAAAAGAATTTAGGCTGTGCAAAATAGTATAGTGATACCGTTCTTAATACAGTGATTTTTTTGGAGCTACGAACTTTATATTCTTACCCGATAACAGAAATTTGGTGACATAGTCAAACATTACTTAATACTTAGCTTCTCACACATGGATTAAATTGTTGGAGTGAAAGTTGCTTATTTTTCTGGAAATCAGATACCAATAAAAAGCTCTTACTTTTGCTGTTAATGGTATGATTGTTGGCTGCTTTAAATAGATTCTGAAATGTGCTGAGTTTCACAAAGCTGAGTTTGGCTTTTAGTAGATTTGCCTTTTTTTGTAGTAACTGGCATGTGGAGGGAACTGGAAGGAAACTAGGACTTCTCATTGTTGTGTGACAAGAGGGCAAAGAAATCATGAAAGCATAAATTGTGTGAGTTGGCTTTCCCTTTATTAATGGAAAAAGGTTCTCAGGATCACATGAGCCTTTTCTCTTCTCTGAAACCCCTGCTATGGAGAGTCCACATTGCTGCTGTTCTTCTATTTAAAGAATCTCAGCCAAGAATCTCTTTAGAACTAAGCTATATATTTTCTTACAGAATAGTGTTAAAAAGTTAAAAAGTCCAGTTTAACACATTTTACTTAGTTGTGTGAAGCAAATATGCCTACTTCATCTCGTTCTCTCACTTTAGATGAAATAAGTCGTAAAACTCAGTATAGTACTTCGCTGTGCTTTGCTGTTTCTTGGAATAAGATTTAAATTTGTTTGCATACTGTAAGTTGAAATTCAGCTGTTGAATGAGAAGCATTTCCCTCAAGCTCCTACTGGCTTGTTGTATTACAGACTCAGCTGGAGTTTGTGGGCTGAGGACTCTGTGTGGGTAGTGAGGTGACTTCTGGTTCAGGTTTGCCAAGCTGACCTCGGTGCCAGGGCAGGCCATTGTGCTGAGTGCCATCTGTCTGCAGGATGACTGGGGATCAGGCCCTGCCTGCCTGGGATCCTGGCATGGGCTTATGAAAGGCAGGTCTGGCTTCGCCAGCCTGGTCTTCTATTACAATGTGACCTGCTTGGTGGCTGAGGGAAAGGCTGTGGCTGGTGCCTGCCTGGACTCTAGTAAAGCCTTTGGCACCATCTCCCACAGCATTCTCCTGGAGAAACTGGCTGCTCATGGCTAGGACAGCTGCGGTGTCTGGGCGAAAAACTGTCTGGACACCTGGACCCTGGGAATGGTGATGAATGGAGTTACATCCAGCTGGTGGCTGGGAGTTCCCCAGGGTCCAGTGTTGGGACTAGTCCTTTTGAATGGAGTGTTCCCTCAGTCAGTCTGCAGGCAACACTAAGTTGGGCAGGAGTGTTGATCTGCCAGAGAGCCGGAAAGATCTGCAGAGGGATCAGAACAGGCTGGATCAGTGGGTGAGGCCAATGGCCTGAGGTTTAAAAAGAGCAAATGCACAGTCCTGCCTTGGGTGATAACAACTCCTACAGCTCTACAGGCTGGAAAACTGCCCTGTGGGAAAAGAGGGGAGCTGGTCAAGAGCAGCTGAAGATGAGGCAGCGTGTGGCCGGGGCCCAGGAAGGCCAAGGGCATGGTGGCTGTGCCAGCAGCAGTGGGGCAGCAGGAGCCAGGGCAGTGAGCGTGGCCCTGTGCTGGGCAGCGCTGCGGCCACAGCTGGAGTGCTCTGTGCAGCTGTGGGCCCTGGGAAGCAGAAAGGCATGGAGGGGCTGCAGCGTGTGTAGAGGAGGGAATGGAGCTGGGAAAGGGGCTGGAGCACGAGTCAAATGAGGAGCAGTTGAGGGGGCTGTGGGTGTGTAGCCTGGAGAAAAGAAGGCTTAATGGTAACTGTATTGCTCCTTACAACTGCCTGAGAGGAAGTTGTAGTGAGGACATTGTTTCGGCCTGGTAACAAATGATAGGACAAGAGGAAACAGCTTACACCAGGGGAAGCTTAGGTTTGATATTAAGGAAAATTTCTTCACCAAAAGGGTCATCAAGCATTGGAGGAGGCTGCCAGGGGAAGTTATGGAATATCACCAAGTGGTAGAAGAAGTTATCATTTCCAAGTCCCTGGAGGTACTTAAAAGACATGTAGTTGTGGCACTTAGGGACGTGGTTTAGTGAGTGATGTCTTGGCAGTGGTATTGGTGTTCATGATCTTCAGGGTCTTTTCCAACCTAAATGATTCCTTAATCCTAAAAAAATGGCAAATGAATGCCTGAGTAAGCATGTCAGGATAGAACTTTTTGCCGAAGTGGATTCCTGCTCCTCATTTTGGTTTGTCTTCTAACATCTGAATTGTTTGATTTTGGGGTTTGTGATTTTAGTGTATATTGTTTTGTAGCTGTTCTTGGGACTATGGAAAGGTAAGAGAATAAGAAATTTCTTATTTCTATAACCATACTGGTTATAGAAATAAGAAATGAGGTTCCAGCATAGAGGAGAAAATTAGAAGTACTGTAACATTAAATGTATCCATATAATTTCAGTGGATATTACCCATCAGTGTCTTGCAAGACTTTTTTTGTGCAGAAGCTGTGTGAATATCTTTGGTCACAGACTTCATGTTCAGATATATACAGAATGGATCTGTACACAAGCAGTATTCCATGTTGCTGCTTGTGTTATGCTTGGAGAAACAGAGTAAACTTCAAAATTATAGAAGCAAAGTGTTACTACATCAAAATTATTATAAGGAATTTGTCCAATCTACTTCTTATATGTCATGTGGCTTCGTGTTGGAATAATTCAATGGAAATTCCAGTGTGAATTTCCATTGAAATGGAACTCCAGAAATGAAGGAACATGGCATGTAGTGTACAGAGATCTTTGTTGTGATAAGTGTTTCTTGCTTTTGGGTTTTATAGTTAATAGGTTTTTTATAGTTGTTTTGTAATAAATTTGTATCCTTCTCAGCTGGGATAGAGTTGCAGACTCTTTCTTCTCTACAATTCATTACGCAAGTCGCTATAAAGATGATTTTCCTGCTTGCTGTAGGTAGTTGTTTCTCGGTGTGCATAGAAAGTTCTTGCTTGAAACTGATCTCTGTTCTCAGAAATTATTAATTTGCCAAGTAGTGGAGTTTGATGAAACTAATACTGTTTTTCATGCGACTCCTTGATTTCTCTTAATTACAACTTACAGCTACAAAAACACTAGTGCTGCAGAGAAAGGGAAAATTGAGGTGAGTTTATAGCTAGACCTCCATTTCAGTGTTTTTATTTGCAGGGAGGAGAAGGGGAAGGTTTAGTTATTGCTGGCAGCAGACACCTGAAGATCAAGCTTACACAGTCTGTTAAAAAGCAGTCATATATGCTATTACAAGACGACCACCTATCAAAATCACTTTTTGCACAGGTATGCGGGCTCTTTGTTATGCAAGAGGATAATATTTTTTCACAGATAGCATGTACAAATTACTAAAATACTGAACATACATTTTAGAAAGTCTTGCTGCATAGTTAACATTAATTAACCTTTGGCTATGTTTTGAAGCATATGCAGGATGGGATGGAAAGGAAATCTACCATGTTGATACCTACTTTGAGACATTGGAATTTAGTGGCTTGAAGAGTACACTGGTTTAGTTTGTCATTTTTTTAGAAGTGTTCTTTGTTTCAGACTTGTTATTGAAATAGACTCTCCAACCAGTTTGTTAGGTTAGGATGTTAACATTACTCAGTTTGCTGAATGTATGGGGATAGCTCCACCCAACATCCACATCCACTGTCAGAACTTTTCACTACACATTGTAGCAAAGAAATTAATGTTCATTGTCTATAAATAGGGTAATTATCTTCATTAATTAGTGTTCTGTCTTCCATTGGTTATTGTTTTCTTGCTTCTCATCCTAATTAGCCCATCTTTTCACTTGTTTTATTATCTTTATCCCAGAAAGAGAAGGTTTTAATACAATTGCTGAATTTTCTTTGTTACTTTCTTGTTTTAGAGTTTTGCAAAATGTCCTCGTGGTCCATAAATTCTGTTTTCCATGTGTCCGCTTTCAGCAGTAGATCTCTCTCCCAGGCTTTGTTAACATCCTCCTAGGACTGAGATCACTGAAGCTTATCCAGGTTAATTGGAATTGGTTTAGAACAGTTACAGTCATTTTCCCAAACTCTGTTCCCACAATGGCAGGCTATGACAAATCTTGCTAAATTCTGGCTGCAGTGACAGATGACAGAGCAGAAATTTACACTACTTATAATTAATTAAAACAATACATTTGAAAAGTTAATTAAAACAATTAATTGGAAAAGTTATTGGGAAAGTTATATCATTAACTAAGCACATATGGTACAAAACTAAGCATTAGTCTTGGATAGGGATCAAGCATTATTTTGTGAAGGTTATAAGAATTTTCCAACATTTTCCTGCACTGCTACATAGACCCTTTTTTTAAAAAAACTATAACTTTGTATGGAAACAAATAGAGTAACAGGACTGTCATGTAATTGACTAGCTATAGGGAAAGCATTTTTTGGGCCTGTGGTATAAGAATTTGAGCTGATATGTTCATGTTCTACAAGAAGCAGTCATGCTGCTTATCCATCATAGCTAGTCATGGTTTCTTCTATTACTGTGATGTAACAACCACTTTTATTTTCATTTTCTTTCTATTGGAAACATTGAAGCATTCAGTTGTCACTGGTAATCGAAATACTTAAAATGCTTCTTTATTAAAAAGAAAGTGGAGTAAAATTTGCCTAGTTTTGGATGTAGTTTACTATTGCAGTCCATTCCTTGCCTGCTTGAACCATCTGTAAAGAAGTTGTTGGGTAATGCAGCATTTTTTGAGTGCAGTGGTGTTGATTGTCATTTCAGTCATCAACAGTTGCTTCCATTGCTTTTGTAAGTCTGACATCCTTTGGAACAGGCTAAGCTTCATCAAACTATGAAACAGGGCATTCATTTTGGAAATGGAGTTAAGTCGTTTTATCAGACAACCTCTTAGTTTTATTAAGTTGTATTTGTGTGTACAGTGTCTGAATAAAAATACTGAGTTCCTCAGCTGTTTCTCTGGGGCACAGGTCATAGTAGCCCTGTCTTTGTAGTTCTAAATTCAGATGCAAGTCTTGCAAATAACTTCCACTTTGTCTCAAGTCGCTGACATCTTAGTGTCATACTGCTGCTGTCCATCTTGGTTATTGCTGCTCAGATTTCATGTGTCTTTTCCATGGTTACTTGTTTCCAAAACACCATACTAATACTTGATGTGTTTTGAAAATACACATTGAAAGTACTTTTTTCTGTGTTGCAAAGTCATTTGGCAATCATACTGATCTGGATGGTTGGTCATGTTGGTCTTTACTATTCAGAAAAGTGTAAGCTTGTTCTCAGGACCAGAAATTTGGTCTGCCTTCCTTTGTTAGCTTTTTCATGCAATTAAGTGGTGAGTTCTAGTGCCCAACACTTTGAAACATTGTCAGAAGTCTACTTATTGTCATTTAAGGGTCCAAGTGGGTGACCTTTGCGCTGCTCCTGCCTATTTAGTACGAAATACTTTTCCTGTACTGATGTAGTTCCTGGTTTGAAATTTTGGTATTCTGTAGCAACTTGCTTATTTCAGTGAAAATGCTGGCCGTCTTACCATTTTGCTGTTTATTTAAAGCTTCAAGTACATAAGTAGAGACTTCATTTTCATGACAAAGGGAAATCACCTTTCATTCCGAAGGAAAAGTTTGTACTTTCAGGCCTGCACCAGTGCTCTTCCAGCACCCCTAATGCTTGCCCAAAGGAAGGAGTGTCTCTTATCCTCATGTTTAGAGATTCTTTGAGTGAAAAATTCCAATTTTTGATGGGCAAAGCATAGATCATAAAGGGCTAAGTAGCTGTGCTGCTTCTACTGCAGTAGAAGCAATAGCAGACCAAAGTCATCTTGAACTCCTCAATACTTTTTTTTTGGGGGGGGGGGAGGAAGTGTTTTTTGTTGTGTCTTTTAGAATTCAGCTATGTTGTGGAGGGAGGGAGATACAGGTATTTAAGTTAGACATTCTACAAAGAAAATGCTGTATATGCCTTGAATAATGGGATTTCTGGAGTTAAATGCCTGCCTCTTCTCACTGAGATTGTTTGCAAAGCCTGTATTTTTTGCTTAGAAAGATCTGCATTTAAGATCCCTATTATTTCTAAGCTGTTTCCCAAGAATTTGCAATCCGAGGGCTCAAGTAAAGTCTCCTTGATTACTCTGTATTAGTCATGAAAGACTTGGATGTGGAATGAAGTTTGGGTAAAATTGTTGGCTATCAGCAGGTGGTGTACAACAAAAATAACTGCTGTGTAGCACCTGCTGTACACCAGGATCTAGACTAATTAAAAAAAAAAAAAGCTGATTATGTTACAATTTACTTGCTTTTGTTATCAAAAATGCAGCCTTTTTGGAGTTAATGCTTCAGTGCCAGTAACCCTGATGCTACAATTGTCACCTGTCATTGCTGAGGAGAGTGTCAGCAGGTAGTGCTGAAATACCTGAGATTCCAAGGTTAGCAAATCCAATATATGATCATATATCCTTCCACACAGTTACTTTTTAACGTAAAGTTAAATGGATTTTTAAAAATAATTTTTTAGTATACTAAAAATTTTGTGTACAGACTTTATAAATACCAAAATTAAAAACAACGGAATACTTCCCAATTTCTTTATATACCTGTTTCTGTAATAATTCTTGATTACTCTTGATTGCATTCTTGGTACCAGTTTTCCTTCTCCTCTGTATTTTAGCAGAATTACTGTATTAGGGTTTTGTTCCATGGTATTCAAATTGTTCAACTGCAAGCATTTCATTGTATAGGACTCTAATTTTAGCCCATTGTAATGAAGCAGTGACTCTATTTCCACAAAAGCAAGGAAAAAAACCTTACTGAATGCATGCAAATGATTCTAGTATTTGCTCCAGCATTTTTCTACTTCTTGTCTTGTTATTTCAGGTAAAAATACTGCAGGTCTAACTTAGAAATACAAGGTGAAGAAGGGCACTGTGGTTTTTCTTTCTTTCCAGATATAGCTTATTTGTTTATATGTATTGTTATATATGTTAATGACTTTTTAGAAATCCGATTTACTGAACATGTCTTAGGGGGGAAATGACAACATAGAATAATGATACTTAATTCGCATGTATAAGTGTATAAATATGTTCAAAATGAGCTCTAGAAAGGTTTAAGAGCAGGGCATAGCTTAAAATCAATTAAACAGTTTTAATTAAGTCAATCTTTTTGCCTTTTTTTTCCTTTTTTTCACTTGATTGTCTCTTACATTTCATACAGGGTACCAAGAAGCATAAAGTATGCCCGAGTACCAATTCATTTACATATATGGTATATGATTATATTTTTGTCCTATAACATCTTTGTTAATTTAACATGTATACACTGTAAATCTATATCCTTGCATTCAGTTAGATTCATTCCACTGTTGTGTTAATGCATGCCAGTGCAATCAAGTAGCCAGAATAATATGAGGTTTCTTTTTAGTTAATATAAGACTAATGGGATGTTTGAATTGGCATGGAATTAGGTCTCTGACAAAAGCTTTAGATGCCAGTCGAAGTGATGGCTTGCTAATTAAATGTCTAAATGTCATTAAGACCTTGAGAACTAGGCTTGATTCATAAAGCTTTTTCCGAAAAAATGTTTCAAGTGCTGGAAGCTGAAAAGAATTAATTGAATGGAGAAAGAGAACTTGTCTTCCTCTAAAACCAGTGGATTTGTGTATTGCTTTGTTTTCTATGAAAGAGTAGTTGTCCATACATGACTGTCTTTATACTGTTCCAAATCACTCTCTCAATTTTACTTGTGAGCAAGATGTCCAGGTCTTTTTTTTTCCACAAGTGAAATAGTGCCCAGAACGATGTAAAGCTGCTGAAGAATCCATGTGGCAGTCTGGTATGCATGCAGCAAGGAAGACTTGAAACTAGTTGTAGTGACAAAGCCTGGTTGTAATTCACTGTTGTCTAATTTAGAAAACAGTGATTTTCTAAATCTAAGGTTTAGAATATTTTAACTTGTTCAGAAAATACTGGAAGATGTGTCTATCTTCAAGGTACCCGTGCTGCTGTGGCTGTTTTATTTTTGCCCTCTGCCAGTATGTTAACACTTGTCTTAAAGTCGACTGCTCTGAATATGGGTGGCTTTGGAAGGTACTTATCTGTTACTTAGCCAGTTCTGACTAGTGAGGTAGAAGTGATCGAGTTCTTTAGAATGCCTACTAATTGTCAGTGCAGGCAGTTTGCGACCTGGTTCACTGTTTGAAGAACTGTCTGTTTTATTCAATCTGTGTTCCTTTTAAGTGTACATCCATGTACCATTTCTGAACATGGATGGATTGTACTTTTCATCATTCTTGCCTCTGTTAAGAATTTTTTAAGTTCTAAATATAATTATATTGCTTCTGTTTTCTAGAAGCCAGAACTGCTTTATGTTATGGAAACCTCAAATCCTTAAAAAGACACTGGTTTTGTGCTAAAGCAATTCTGCTGTTCAAAGCCCAAGGTGCAGAACTTTACCAGGCCCTTGGACTGGGCAATAAGGTTGTCATGAGCCTCACTACCAGCACTTGGCAGCATTTGCTCCTTGGGGAAAGAAGGAGTAAATAGAAGAGCGCCAGGAAAAGTGTCAGCTAGGTGTAGACTAGAAGGCCCCTGCTCTTACTCACTCACTGAAGTCATGCTGTGACTCCAGCCTTTCCTGGAAGTGCTTGGACATTGTGGAGTCACAGGTGCTGTCCCACCCTTCTGTGTGGTGGGTGCACATCTGGGCACACAGAGCCAGTTCTGGTCGAGTCACTCATCCAGGTGATTTTAGTCACACCTGTGTGTGATAATGTGAGGAATGAGTGCCACGACATGAATGTTGAACAAAATTCCCAGTGTCTGGTCACAAGATGCGGCAAAAAAAAAAAAAAAATCAAGTAAAGCAGAAAAATAAAGAAGTGAGACTGGACAACAGGTCATTCATAGTCTTGAATAAGAACATTTCAATTACTGCCTATTGTGTTTCTGGAGAACGACTTTGGTTTTCTGTTTGAGTGACAGAAGGGATTTTGTCAATGGCATGGAATCTCTCCTATTGTTTCTTCCTTGTTAGAACAAGTATTACCTACTGTGAAGATTTCTGCCTTTCTCTTGCCACCTGGGGTAATTAGCTTACAAAATTAACTCCTTCAGTGTTGTGGGAAATACTTAAAATTCTTGAGCTCTCACTTTACCTTAATTTTCAGGCATTAAGTTTCCCTGCAAGACTACTCTATTTGGATTTTTTCTTTGTGTAGAAGGAATGTATTATGTTTGTTTGCCAGAGTTTTCTTGAGATTGCTCAGTTTACTTGAGTTTGCAAGGTAAACCTTAAACTTGAATAGTTTGAATTTTATCATTAAAATGTTACAAATTACTTCTAGCAAGGGATTCTGTACTTGATTAGAAATATATACATTTATAAAGAGTCATGGATCTGTGAAATTCAAATCCATGCTGAGAAGGACTGTTTGTGTCAAATGTGACTAAGAGCTGGTGTTCTAACTGACTTGCACTGGAGATTTTTGAAAATACAGTCTTTTCATTTAAGATTGAAGTATTTGTGTTATGTATTAGGAGGAAGAGGAGTCCTCTAGTACACTTAGTGATGGAGAGCTTTTATAGGTATTGTTGTGATTAATTAAAATTTTTCCTTCTCATATCTATAGGGATTGAAATCTAAGATGCAAAGTACACCAGCTATGTTAGTTTTAAATTGTTACATTTTAATCTGTTTCTGCACGTCACAACATTGTATGCTTTAATCATGCGTTTCTATTATGGGTTATAAGATTTATTGCATGCAATTGAAGTATTTTGGTTGAGTTGCTGGTGACCTTGAATTCAAACTGGGAAGAGAAACTGGAACTGAAGTATGTATTCTATCTAGATCAAAAAATTCCTCCCTTCTCAGTTTTTGACAGACTTAAATGTGTTTTTACAGCTCTTTTGCTCTACTGATGCTTTATTTGTTCTGGGCATGGATATCAGTCCTTTTCTTCAACTGCTTTTTCCCAGTACTGTACTGAAGTAACTTGGGTAGTGATAAATTTTCAGTAGTAGCTGTCTCAGACGGTGATTTTGTTACTTTGGAGATGCATGGTGATTTCTAAGATGATGAATGGCCCAAAGAAAGAGCAGTTTTGTGTGACTCCTAAAAATGTGGATCACAGAGCACTGTTGCTACATGTGTAGAGCTTGGTACTGGAAGCAGCTTGTCTGGAAATACAATGAATATTTCAAATTTGTATTCCTTTTCTACTCCACAGATAGGTCAATTTAAAAAAAGTATTCATGCTGCTTGAATACTAGGCAGAGCAGCTTATGCTTGAATTTTTACCCCCTGTTGGCTATTCAGTAAGCTGGACCTTCATTTTTAGGAGAATATATTATAAGATATTACAGATTTCTTAGACTTTTATTAAAACACTTCCCTCTCCAATCAAAAGAAAAAAAGTCTTTTCCCCCTCGCTAGTGTTACTGAAATTAAGATTTAGAGATGTCATTCATTCAAAACCCCAACAAAAGAATCTAACTCCTAGCACCCACACCAGCAACATGCATTTTGAATGGAGGTTGTGTATTTTTAACTTTCAATAAACTGACTAAACAGTGTGCCAAATGAGGAGGGAAAAAAATTAGTATGCCACCATTGCCTAGAGGATTGTGTAACAGCAATTCCCTAAGGGAGTGAGACCCAAATCATCCAATGACACATTTTTATGATGAATAAATAAGCTGAAGTGAGTAAAAATGCTTCCAAAACAAGAGCTAACCCAAAAATATGACATGAATCATTATTTGCAGTGATTGATATGGCAGTGCGCAGAAAAACTGCATGTTGGCCAGGTGTCTTGGAGGGTTGTGCTACTTGAGAGCGCAAGTCCATTCTTGTCCTGGTTTTCAGCTGAGATAGAGTTATTCTTCTTTCTGCAGGAGTGCTGCCTCCCACAGCAGCTAATCTTTGCATTTACTGAAATCAATTAATGGAGAAGTTCCGTATTGGTCCCAAGAAATGAGCTGGGGGATTTTCTTGCTTAACCTTACCAAGCAATCAGCTCGATCTCGGTGGTGTGAGACTTGATTATAATTGTTCCAAGACCTTATGAGTATATGCACACTGCAAGGAATTAAATTCTGTATTAACTGAATCATGAACTTTCATGTATTTCGGACCTGCAGTGGGTTCCAGCACTGTTCAGTGTGATCCTTACATTAGAAGCTGTAGAGCAGTAAAAATTGGTAGTTTTTGAAATACCTTGTCTCAACTTGTGGGCTTAATTCCTACTGAACTTCTGTGATTTGATTAACTGCAGTAATGTTGAGAAATTAATTTCCAGTTTGTCTGATCTGTGCTGATGGATCTTTTTAAACTTGTGACACTTGAAAATATTTTCAGTAAACAGTGATAAAAAACAGCCTACCTTTTTCTAAACCAGCTAAGTTGTACTCCTTAAACCATACAGCATAAATCTTCCTTGACAAGCCATTTTTATTTGTGGTCTTTCTTCAAACTCCCTAGTAATTACTTTTATGTACTGAAATATGGAATTTTTTTATATATCTGAGTATGATGTATGTGTCCTCAGATTCCTTGCCAGCACTTTATCTTGTAAATGATAGTTTTTCTAGATTGATTTGATACAGTTGTCCTGTTGTAGCTAAGAGCCTCTAAGGCTTGAGCCTTAATTTTAAGTGTTCAAAAGATTATAATTATGGTGAAAGAACTCACAGCCATGACTTAGCAAGATCTTTGTGTTTCTAGATCTTGTCACAGCCTTTCTTAATGCAGTGGGTTTTAAAAAACTTGTGTCTAGCTGGAACTTTTTGAATCTTAGCAGACTTGTAGAATGGTCATGGTTAACATACGTTTTTTGGAAAAGGTCATTGCTTACAGGATTCCACAAAAATTTACTTTTCCTCCTTTTCAATACCATTGGCAAAAAACGTGTTGATGACCTTTAACTAAATAGATGACCTTCAGCTAACTGATTTATTACCACTAAAATGTCAGAATGCTTACAAGAAATCAGCTCTTGCATTAAGAACATCTGGTTCAAACCAAACAAAGGGAGGACTGAAAAAAAGATTGTGAAGAAAAAAGTAAATATTCTACTGATAGAGCTTTCATTTGTCAGAGTAGTGTAGAGTTCTGGGATGCTCCTGGTCACTATAAAGCTTACATAACCATGTAGCATCCATCTTTTAGCAGGGAGCTCTGTCAACCGCAGTGTAACAAGAAACTGAATCTAACCATCCACTTGCACATGCAGCCATCCATGTGTCATGTGAGTACTGCAACTTCTTATGGTTAATGCTGAGTATGAAGAAGCAGCAAAATAGGGGTTTTCTTGCAATCCAGGCCACTGCAAGTAAGTGTTCCAAGTGTGCACTCAGAGCAGATCTGCCATCAGACAGATCCAGAGTCTGAAGCTTCCCAAGAAACATGAGAAAATATACTGGTTTTTATCTTTCTTTAAACATATTTTTCTAGTCTATGGCCCCAGTGGAGAAAAGATAAAAGGTATGTATTACTGAAAAACAACCTCTGGGAATAATCTTCCATCTGAAAAATAATCACCAGAGTATCCCTGAGGTATGCTGACCAAGGGCTTTTATATTAAGATGTTCGGCCTTCAATACTATTAACAGACTACTGAAACAGAATTACAGATGGGCTAAAAGGTGTAATTACAAGTTTTCAAACTGGCCAGATAAGAAGTTATAATGTGTGTGTTGGCACATACCAACACAGCCTGGTCAGTGGGCTAAGCTACACTTGAAAGTCAGCTCTTTATCTGGTCACTCTGAACTCACTTTCTGCAGATTACAGACAAAGATTCCTAGCTCACATCTCTAAAATCAGCTTCCAAATTTCTTCAAAGGTTGAGCCACTTAGTGGATTGAATAAGCACCATCCATGAAGCAAGAAGTGAAAATTACAATATGCAGATACAGTAAACTACCTAACAAGCCTGAAAGAGCTACAGCAGAGGACATGAAGTGATACAATGCCAGGACAGTGTGATGTTCTTAATTAGTGGAGGAGGAAATCATAGGTAATGTGACACGAAGTTTTGTCAGGTGATGTTTATTATATAGCTGAGATAGAAGAGTGGGTGGTGAAATACAGTGGATTAATGGTTTTCTAAACAAACTCTTCATTATTGCTTTACTGTTTGTAGAAAATGTGACTAATATTGCAGCCTGGGCTATGGCTCCACACTAGAGCTAACAGATGTGAGAAAGGAAGCAGTATTTCTCCTTGTTTGTTTTTTTTTTTTTTTCTAATTTAGAGCAAGAAAGTTTCATGCAGATGAAAAAACTTAGTGAGAGGGAAGAAAATATGAGTGGGAGATGCCCCAGAGAGCAGACTACTTCTGGACAAAAGTTAGGAATTGGCAAACAGTAGAGAGCATTAAATAGTAAAGGATTTAAAGAGCAAGTAATGTATTTCTGTACCTCTGACTTAGTTATGAAATAGCTAAACAGCCTGCATTTTCTGCTTTTCTCATTTAGCTTATGGTGCACATCTGTGGTGTAATTAATTGACCCCACAGACAAGGAAAGACAGACCCTGTCATTGCTTGTGGAAAAAATCTTCTGAAGTTCAGGAACTGGTAGCACAGCTTCCTGGGGAAAAAAAAAACAAAAAAACACCAACGTGTAATTTAGTACATTAGTATAGTAAAAAATCTGTTCTCAGTACAGAAAATTCCTGGTTTTGCAGGACTACTGCATATGTTCTGGATGATGCATTGGGAACAATGACAGAGTTATTTTCTTCATTCTTTATTCATGTGCATGAAAAAGGCGGTCCTTTATGTTCTTGATCCTCAGGAAAACTTCTGATGACCTTTCTAGCGCTCATAGTTGGAAGTTCCTGTAGTTGGGAAAATAATATGCAATATATGTATGAGAGAATTTTGATGGAGAAAGCAGGGCTACAGCTCTTAATGGCCAAAACAGTGATACTAATGCCAATGGAAGCAAGTTATGAGTTTTCTCAAGTGAATATATACAAACTTTCACTGTTCCTGGTCCCATGGTAAGGACGGGCCTCAGAGGAAACCTGGTCTTTGTGTGGTAGTGAGAGACATGAATGTACCTTCACTAAAGTAATAAAGAAAATAAGAAACAAAGAGAATGTTTGGCTTAATTGATTTTTTTCTTCCCCACGTAAACTTGAAAGACACAAGACAACCTTTGGTTACAGCAGCTGTTAAATTTGTCATCAAGTCCTGTGTTGGGACAAAAACTTTGGTCTGCGTAAAACAGATGTGATATGTCTTCAGTTTATTTTGTTAATGAAATCTATGAAGTACAATCTTTCTAAAAAGTGCAGTGTAATACAAGTCAATGCCTAAATCTTGCCCTAGAAAATCCTGAAGGCAAGGTCTCAGCAGCACTATTGTTTTACGTTTGCAGGCAATGCCAGAATAGTTCTTGGCACCAGAGGGAGAATTTAGTTCATTACCCAACCACTCCCTGCCCAGGGTTTCTGAGGTAGGTAGTTCTGTGCATGTTCAATGACTAATAATGAAATATCAATCACTTTAAATATATTAAGTAGTGAAAAGCTTCTACAGAGAAGAGTATTGCTGCCGAGGGTGAGGCTGCAAAGGTTGAGAGAATTATGATTTATGAGCCAGCTATCTAAAACCAGAAAACCTCATGCAATTTCTGTTTTAGTAGTTGTGATTTTATGTGGCAAATAGATACTTTGGGGAATGTACTTTATGCTTTTAAAAATTTAGACCTTAACCTATTTAGAGATTCTAATTAGCATTATTTAGTAGGGGTTGTAACAGTTAATGACAATTTCATTTGGTTGCAAAATGTATTTTTATATATGCAATGGGAAACACCATAGAGGTTGTGTCAAAAATTGCCTAAAAAATACATCTGCTTCCATTTCTGAGCCCAAATTCCCATCTTACTGTTTGAGAATGCTGGGCTGAGTAGGCTGCAGGGATCTTGTCCAAAATCATAGAAGTAAAACTGAAACTGAACAGGTATCTTTAGATACTAAAATTTTTTGTCCTTTGAATTTGATAGCTTACATGCATTCATGCAGAGTCTACTGATAGATCTAAAAGGGTGGGTTTATGTAATATCTTGCAGGTGTTGCTAAGTCTGTCTTGTTAATGATTTCTTTCAAGGAATGAAAAACTCATCTTGTTCCATCTGCCGGATAGAAAATAACTAGCCAAAAATAAACTTAGTCTAAAGACTTTTTCCTGTAAAATTACTTTCTTTTTTCCTGAGAGCCTGACCTTTTTTTTTTTTTTTCTCAAGCAGTGTTTTGTTGGTATCAGTTTTATTAAGAAAATCCAGCACTGCACATAGAAAGCACTTTTTTAGGGAATATATTCACCTGTATAGCAGTGGTTTGACACCACTGAAAGATGCAATATGGGAAGGTCAAAGCATGCTGTTTATTAAACTGAATTTGAATTTATACTGGATATTGCTGCAGAGACAAGTACATGTGACACAGACACAGACCATAAGCTGCCATGTTTATGAAATCATAACAAAATGGGCATTACAATGAGGGAGGAAGAGAAGGCTTTTTCCCTCCCACTCAGCTGTCATCTTGGCAGAAAGCATTAAAGAATTTGTGTTTCTGCTTGTTCTGCAAATAAATGTAGGACTTCAGGCTACAGAATAGTGAATTTGCTCAGGTTGTGACTCCCAGACTCAAAAAGTATTAAAGAGTACCAAGAGTAGCAAAAATCTTTTTATATAGTGGGAACTACAGTTAGTTTTTCACAGCTGCAGAAAATGCACTATGGTGTGCGTAAATAAATACGTTATGTAGCCTTCCATCTTTAGTACGCCTGATTTGGGTTCTAGAAAATTACTTCTCAAAGCATAGTTTTTCACTTTTAAGTATGGAATTTAGTTTTAAAGTACCTAGTATTTCAGTTTCTTTGGTTCTCTGGTTTAATCTTTGCACACATCGTCATTCCAGGCTGTGTGGCACTTGCCACTTCTGAACAGTTGCCACTCTTCAGGTTTAAAACTATTACTGGAGTATCCTGATTTGTTATTAAGCTACAACTCCTGTTGCAACAATTTGCTAACTGATAACGAAGGTGTTGAGTGGTGTCTGTATTCATTTGAATGTATGCTTATACTAACATAAAGAATTTTAGGATGGAGAGAGCTTTACAATAACATCTGAGAGCATTTTGGTTTGCTTTTCTGAGGGGTGGAACTGTGGTGTATATCACTAAGATATCAAGTAAGAAGGGTTTAGGTCGAATGACTAGCTAGGTTCTAAAAGTCGAACTGTTAGGAGTACTGTGACAATTTGTTACAGTAGGATAGGATAAACTTCATTGCTGTGAAGTGGAATCAACTGGATCATAAACCACCATAAACCATAGGCTATCAATGATTACTGTAATTAATAGAAGCTTTATAGCAAAAAATCATGAAGCCTGGAACACTCTTAACTAATGGCCCACTCAACTTTGGCTTAAAGTGTTTTACCGTAACAGCTGGAGTGGCAGTACCTCTGCAGTTAGCCTGAGTGGTGAAGTTATAGAGAATTTTGTGCAAAAGGATCCTGAAGATAGCAGATGACGTGTCACACGTCTTAATCTTGAAAGGGTGTGAGGTTATCTGGTAAAGGGCATCTTTTATGAGTGTGGATTGTTGCCTTCTCTGATTGGAAAAAGGAGGTATGAGGAAACAGCTGAAATGAAATTAGTAGCATTTAAGTAATGTGTGGTGCAATTGCTTGCATGCATGCACAGGCCTGCAGTGCCTTTAGTTTAATCTCATCCCAACCACGAGGTCCTGCATGTTTGCTTGTCTCATGCAAATCAAAAAGATTATTATAAGCCAAATGAAGGATTATAAGAAGGCATATCAGGACATATGGTTTTAATGACTTACCTATCCTTATATCCCCTTGTATAAGCATATAATGCCATAATTTATGTAACAGACCACAGGGAGGGGCATTGTTCTGCTCTGGATGGGGAACCACTGCACCTTTTCAGATGTCTTCTATCATGCCCTATTTTGTTGAAATGGGTTGCACTGCTCATAGATCTATTCTTGAATCATTCTAGGGGATTTTAAAGGTTTAATACTGTGCTGTTTCTGCAAAGCTGACTTTGATATAAAAGGGGTTTTTTTTAAGATTCCTATAGTACCTGCTATATAGATAATTGTTTTTTAAAATGAAAAACACAGCTGAAATATGGTTTAATTTCTGCTGTCTCTTGGATTTCAGTAGTGTGCTTCTGTGAGGTTTTAAGTCATCCTTATGACCACATTGTTACATCCTTGCCCTTGGAGAGAGATAATTTCTGAAAGGAGATTATAAAATAGTTTCATAAATTGATTTCTTTCATAAATTCATTTGTCTTTTAGATTTTTTTTCAACTGGTACTTACTGTTCTGATTTGACATCGCTTAAATGTTAAATATATTTGATTTGTTATTAAGCTACCAAGTAGCAGTTTCAACTTCATATCTGAAAAGCACATGGAAACAATGTTTTACTGAACCGTAGAGAAATCTGAGATGCCCTTGAAGGACACGCTTCCTGCTGCCTTTTTAATAAGCAATGTCTCAATTTATTTCTGGGTGAGCTGCGCCTGCTTTAATGCTACTACACGCAGCACCTCGTTTCATTTCTACACGAGAATTGTTAAATGTTGTGTTTCGGCGGGCGGGTTGAGAGGCGGCGGTGCCGCCCGGGCGGGTTCGCGCGGCGCGGGTTCGGTATCCGGGCGCTTGTGCAGCGCCGGGGGCGCGCCCGGGGCCGCGCGCGAAGCTCCGCCCGGGGCGGGGCGGGGCGAGGGCGGCCGCGCGCGCCATTGGCTGCGCCGCACGTGACCCGCGGGGCCGCGCTGTGCGCGCGGCGCTGGCACAGCCGGTGGCGCGGGCGGGGCCGGGCGCGGGCGCTGGCGCGGGGATGGAGGCGCGGCGGCCGCGGCCATGGGGTGAGTGCGGCGGCGGCTTCCCGCGCGGGCGAGGCTCACCGCGCCCGGGAAGGGCAGGGGTAGGGGGGAGGAAGCTGTTTCGCGGGTTAAAAAAAAAAAAAAAAAAAAAAAAGCAACCCCTCTCCCCACGAAAACCAAAAAGAAAAACCAAAAAAACCGGGGGTGCGCGAAAGGGCTTTCGCGCGGCGGGGAGGGGAGCCCCGGAGCCGCGGGGACGGTCGGGCGCGGCGAGGCGCCGCCGCGGGCGGGACCGAGCGCAGTGCGCCGCGCCGGCCGGAGGCACAAAGCCCTGCGCAACCCCTGCGCGGGCTCCGGGGCCGGGAGGAGCGGGAGGAGGAGGGGGAGCGGCGGCGGGCAGGGGTCTCAGTGCCGGCAGAGCCGTGGAGGTGCTCCTCGCGGGGCGGCGAGGCGCAGCCTGCGGGTGGCACCGGCCCGGCTTTGTTAGGGACGGGCGGCGGCGGCGCCTCCGCTGCCGCAGCGCGGGGGACGCGCGGGTGGGCGGCCGGCGGGAGCGCTCTGGGGGCAGCGCTGCGCCCTCAGCGCGCTCTGGGATCCGCTGACTTCTCACAGATTGATTTAACATCACAAAGAGGTGCTTGGGTCCGCGACTTAACCTGAATACTGTGGGAAATCTTAATAAATTATGTATGAAGCAGTGGGTCCTTTCTTCCCCTTTGTCAGATACGCAGCTTTTATGCTAGTAATTAGGTCATTGCTAGCAGAGCGCTCCTTGCTTTCGCAAAAATGTGTGGCGATTTTTGGAGGACACATATATCATTTCATCCTATACGGGTTTCTTGTCAAGATACGGTATTCTTTCTATCGACTCACATGGAGGACCTTGTCTGTGGGCTATAAGGGACATTTTTCGTTTGATTGGATTTTCTTCAGAGGACCAGTATGGCCCGATTTTGACTTGATTTGGAGAGGCATACCCTGAAAAATGCCTTTTAAAAGCGTACCAAGAAACACACATCATCTTAGTGTGCAGAGAAGTATTTTCAGTAAATTTCAGTGCATACGTGAATAGCAGGATATAGATTTCCGTTTTTAAGTACTTCTTCCACCCTTTGCTGTTTTTTCTGTTGAAAATGCGTCTTAATTTTTTTTCCTTAGTGTCTTTTTATCATTTGGTTATTTTTTTCTGTTATCTAATACAGGTAATAGATTTATGAGTATTTTGTCAAGATTTTAGTTCTTTGAAAATATACATAAGCATGTATACTGAAAGACATTTCCTGGAACCAGACTCTTCTGTATTTTTAAGGAGACTTGAAGTAACTATAAAAAGCTCATCTCCTCAGTTCTGTTAAATACAGTGATGGGCAAAAAAGGTTTGATAACAAAAAGCATCAGTTTAAATACCTGCTTTTTAAATCCCCTCAAAACATTTTCTATACATACACCATTATTTCTAGAATCATGAATCTCCTGTTTTATCAGTTACAGAGGCTTTGGATAATATTACATCTTAAAACATCGCTTGAGAACTTACTGTTTGGAATAACTGGTTTCAAGAGGTAAATTGGTGACAGTAGATGTTTCTGCTTTGGCATTCTTTACAATTGCTTAAATGTTAAAAGAAAAGAAGATGCAGAGGTGTTTTCACCACTTTTTTCCTAAAAGGAAAGAGAGTGACATAAGTACAGTAGTGATTATGGTGATTGTTATGGTGATGCTTCTTCCTGTACTTTTTTTACTCTTAAATAGTATCATTCTGTGTAACCACTGTAGTAGTTCTGTAAGTCACACTCTTAAAATGATAACTTGACTAAAAATCATTTTTCAATATAATACGTTAATTTATTATGGGTGCAAACTTTACTAAACGTCATCCGTGAAGTACAAAATACTTGGTTATGATAAATGTTCTGCTACATCTTGTCACACTTTGCCATTGTTATATCAGCATGGAATGATACAGCCAGCACAAGGTAGAAATGTGCATGGCTACAATTGGTTCCCTTGATCTCTAAATTCTTATGTTGGATTCCAGTATGCATCTTGATTTAGTGGGTAAAACATTATGTTGATGACATATGGTAAATTCTTTTATTATCAGTGTGGCAAAATCCTGTTTAAAATAGGCCGTACTGCTAATGGTGTGCTGTGATGGTAAGTTATTGTCAGCAAAGATCTAGTTTCCACTCATGGTTTTCCAAAATTCACACAGCACCTGTGTGATCGAGTACTGATACATTTTCTGCAAGACAAATTGTCTTCTCTTCTTTAAAAGTCCTGAAGGGAACCTTGAAGATGACCCTGATAGCGCGCCCCAGATGGAGAAATATTTATTATAAATTATTTTTATAATATAGAATAGAATTTTTATAGTATGTACAATGGTTTTAATTATAACTGATTTATTTCATGTTAGTTGTTTTGAGTTTGTTTTCTGGTAAAATAGGAAAAGAAATACCTGTCTCAGACTTTTTAATGGTTTAAACTTTCTAGAATTGAATCCTTAAAGATTACGAGAAATATGAAAGTAAACAAGAGCAAGTCATGTGCAGTGAGGACATACTCAATTAGTCATGAATTACAAAGATGATCATCTTGAAGGATGAGTGTTCAGGCTTATGAATCATTCCTGATCCAATGTAAGTTATGATTCAAATGATGTCTGGAGTTGTTTGTGTTCAATATAGTATTTAAATGCAAATCATGGTTCAAATTTTCACAGTCTTATTCTGAATACAGCATGACTAACCAGCTAAGGAACTTCCCAACCCCGAATTATAAAGGAAGAAGTGGCAATTTTCTTGACAGTGTAAAGAAGTTGAACTTGACAGTTCATAGCCTGAAAGACATAACTTCTTGATTTTCATTTTTGTATTAATAAGAATGTTTTTTTTTCATTGTTAGCATTCTTTAGTGGCATTCCAAGCAATAAATTATTTTTGTTTTTCACACAAGCACACACTTGACCTTTATCATACTTGACGTGTAATGAGGCACACAAGAGTTCAGACCATGGTGTTCTCATTTCTTCTCCTCATGGTCTTTTATGGAATGCTGAGAACATGAATCACTTATCACTTTCGGTAAAAATGAACAGATGATGCTTCTGTTCATGGTTGGTGAGTACAGGCCAAGTATTGAATTTACTGAAGCATCCCAAGATATAATGATGGATTGAAAGCTCTTGCCAAGTTATGAATTAATTTCTGGAAGAGTTAAACACAAAACCACAGTCTTTACCCAATTACCACTCAAAAGGATTTAGGAAGGTTGGGTATATTAACATTTATTTTAGTCTGCTGTCCACAAAAATATCATGCACTTCATGCAGAAGTGCATAAAAAAACTAAAAAGAAAATCTTCTTCATGCAACTGAAGTATAGAGAAAATTGTGTGGTCCTCTTTTAAAGGGACTAATGCTTTCACAAGTTGTGTTAGGAAAACTAATAACAGTAATGGCTTTTCATCTGGCCTTTGCCTTTTGGTTGAAGACTCTTTGCCATGGTTGAAAACCCCAGGAATCCACAGTATGCATAATCTTCAGATTGTAATTTGTTATCAATTTTTTCAATGTTATCCTTTTCCAATGTATTAAAAAGAGTAGTGTTATATAACTTGCTATTAATTTTCTGTTATTAAAGCCCTTGTTGCTGAAAGAAACTGGATAAAGACCAGTTTTCTGTGATGATTGCTTTTTATACTCCTTCCTCCATCTCTAATCACCTAAGTGTGCTAAAGCAGAGTGAATGAGAACATGAACAGATCTGCTGCTCCACTCATGGGCGGTTCTCATTCTGGTCTGAGTATTTTCTTAGTTGTCTCTGACCACATTCAAAGCCACTGACAGACAGCTCATTATATTTGTGTGCCTGCCTTGCCCACTTGAAGAGAACCCTAACAAAATGGCTTCCCTTTCAGCTGCTCCTGACTCAAATTTGGGGGATTGTTCATAAATTCAGATGGGGATAGGAGGATCAAATATGCTGGCAACAAAGGCCATTTTAGTGAAGGATGGACTTAGCACCAGATGGAAATAACATAGTTTCTCAGTGTGATGCTGGAGAAGGCAGAAATATTTTTTCTGCCATTTGGAGGGAGTCAGGATAATGGGCTTTTATGATTTGAGTCCAATGGAGTATTTTTCAGTAAGTAGGGAAGGAGAGAATTAGACAATGCCAGTGAAGGATAAACATTTTTAGATTGGCAAACCTTGAAACCTTGCCCATACTGAAATGGATTAGACAATCCCTGACACAGTCATACTCATTTTTGATAAATTCTTGAACACAGCACTTGGAGTGCTGATATTTTGCCAGAGCTGAAAACCTGAAGGCAAGCTTTAAACAAAATAATGGAAAATTCAATACAGTATTCAGTCTACAGAGAAATTGAACTAATGCAAATTGGCGTGGCTTGATATGTTCAAAATAAGAACAGCAAAACCCCCCCACACTTCTTTCTTATGACTGTATAGATAAGGAAGCTGCATGAAAATGGTCCACTTGAGGAACTTAGCTTGGAACAGCTGTGCTGGATTTTTTGCCCGTCTGTCAGCCTTGCCCCTCTTTTGGAAATAGCTGTGCAACAGCTGCTGAAGCATCGTGGCTAATGACCGAGCACAGTAAGCTTAAACTGACACCTATTTCAGATTACCTTGGCAGTCGAGCAGTAATCTGCAGTGGTTTAGCAGCTGCCACTTGAGCAGCTGAGCTCTTCCCTGGGTGGGAACCGTGAGGAGATGGGTGGAGCGGGCAGCTGGGAAGGCACCAACACAGCCCTCCCTGCCACTAGCCGCAACCACTGCTTCTCAGAACCCCTAGGCCTAGTGCTTTAAAATAATCTGTTTTTAAAGGGGGTTTAGAGTAACTAATTGGAAAAATGTCATGACAGTGTCAGCATTTCCTCCCTGAATTCAGTGTAGTGTGCCCTTGAAAAAACAATTCACCATTAGACGCATTCCTATAAATGAATGACAAAAATTGACAGAATGGTAAAGAATAACAAGCACGAGATCCGGGGCTCTGGACTGAAGAGTTGCATAGAATTTGTGGATGCAGAAAGAAATCTGAGCTGATGGTCCTTTCCAGCCTTACTAAATTATATTTTCAACAGTCATGAAGTTTGGACTAGAAAAATATTTAAATGGAGATACAAAAAAATTTCAGAATTTGGATACAAAGATCAAAAAGATCAAAGATATAAGCATGTAGATGCATTGTATCTATGTGTAAAGTTGAATTTGTTATATTAAGATAAGCAACATTGTGAAAAATCTGAGTTACAGAGTTTAGGAGTAAATCTGCTTGCTGGTGGTAGTAGTGTGATGGTAATGTTGATAGATTTTATGGATAAAAGCAATAATAGGACTCTGAAATATTTTCATAAGAAGATTTAATATATGACAAATTGTTGGGGTTCTTAAGTGGAACCTCTTCAGGGCCTGTTGAGAATATATGCTTGCTGAATTCAAAGAAGGTGGCTCTGATCAATTTAGAAATTCTAAGTTTTCAGGAAGCATTACATTTTTCCTATCACTTGGGATTTGAGATCAAAATGATTGCATGTAAATTCCTGTCTGGGCAATGGCTACTGGTGCAGTTTTCTTAATACAGGAAAATGCATATCTAAATCTTAACAGTATGTTTGCATAAATTTAGGCTTCTCATTAATTTTGATTTTAATGCATAAAAGAGTTCTATCCAGCTTGAAATTCCTTTTTGATATGTATATTCATGTGAAATGCTGATTCAGTAAAGCGTGAAATTTCTTGTCACAATTTCCTCTTACTCTGATAGGAGATGGAGAAGTTGTTTCTTAATTATGAGAAATATGGGTCAGGGAAGTAGCACAGCTTGATTTTTTGGGTGTCTCTGATGTGAGGCTATTAAATTTTATACTTTCTGCATTCTGAGACAGTTATTTCTCAGAGTAAATCTAGAGAACTCAGGATCTATTCTTGCCTTTGATGACTACTTTGTGAAGAAACAATGCAGTTAAGAGTGTGAAAGGGAGCTTGATTTGAAGCATAGTACTGAATATCACAAAGGTGGGTTTTGTGTTGCATTTGTGGTGCATTTTCCCTTGGGCTGACTGAAATGTGGAATGGATTCTGGAGGTGAGAGTTCTTCCCTTCTCCTCCATTCTCCCTCATTATAATGGTTTCCTACAGGGGGAAAGAAGAGATGTTTTATTCTTGAACCAGCTGATTCTGGCACTAGTGGTGTTGAGCATGTTTGGATGTGCAGTGGTGGAGCTTCAGATTAGTGGGCCATGTCTAAGGTAGTCCTTGTTTTCCCACGGGCTGGTTAATTCTGCTCCACATGAAGAGTGATGTGGCTGGGAAGCCTGTCTGGCCAAGAAGGTCCAGAGTTTAACTCTTTCCTCATGGCCAGTAATTTAACCACTGAGAAACTTCAAAAAGGGGATGAAATGGTACAGTCAGTTTATATTTATGCTGGGGGTTCTGTGTTTAGAAAACCTATAATATATAATTTATAAATTATTTTTAATTTATAGTTATTTTTTACTCAGAGCATAAATTCTAGGATCATTTTGGGACCTGAATTCTGATCTCATGTGTCAAGTTTGAGGCAGCTGGTAAAAATGTATTCTCAGAAGAGAGGCAGATTTTAATTTTGAGGGGTTTATCTCATACATGGACCAGCTTATGTGTAATGGAACCCTGTGATTTCACTCTACAAATCACGTGCCTGAGAGATCACACAGTGTTCAACATCAGAAAGCCTAAGCTGCTTTGTGGTCATACATTACCTTTGTCAGTTTCACCAGTTTTAAAATTAAATAACAGTGTCTTGTGTGAAATACTTTGGCATTGTATTATTTCAGAAGAAGAAGCAAATATCTTGGAGATATCAAAAATAAGTACAGCATTTGTCTGTATGGAAGTTTAGGATTGGATTTCTCAAGTCATGAAGTCTGGCTCCTTGTGTAGTATGCTTGGCAGGGATCCCACTGAACTACAAGTTCTAATTAATGTTGCCAGCCTAGGTTGATAAATGACCAATTTACACCCATTTGTTCTATGTCGGTATTGTGTTTTAACATAAATGTTGTTCTCCCTCTTCAGTGTTTTCTGCTCCCTAATAACAAAGTATGGCTGTGTCATTCCAGCCTTTGATGTGCTGAGGCAGCCAAGATTTGCTTGGCTAAACTCTTCTAAGGTACTCTTGTCATCCCTGATCACTTCAGATCTTTCTCTGCATCCACTTAAATTCACTTTTCTTACCCACCTTTTTGTAAAATTATTTGCTCTAAATCTGGAAATCGTGTTTGCTCTCCTTGTGCCAGTCTCATTGGCAGCACATAGTGCCCTGCAGGCTGGCTGCTGAGAGGCTTCCCTGCTCTAGGTTGAGATTCCTTTGTGAGTGACCCTGTGTTTCTATGCTCTGCAATTCCACCCTGTTTCTACTGCTTTATTTCTCAGTTCATCAAATTCATTGTGTATGATGTGGAGCCCTCTGACCTTGTGCAACCTTGTGAATTTATGGGAGCAAGTCTTGATGCTACTTCTTGTGCCAAAGTCAATCGCAAAACATTTTAAAATGCCTGTCACAGTCTGGTTTTGGGGGAACTTTTCTCACCTGCCTCCAGCCCAATAATTTGGCTCTCAGAACTGCCGTGTCCTCTTGATGTCTTTGAACTGCTCCTTACCTATGTACAGTTTTTCTCTTCATCTCGGTTGCAACTGTGGTTACAGTGTCCCTTCTTTTGGACATTTATTTAGCAGGGAGGAAAAATGGTTTTAGGGGGCCTGGGCTGTGGTAGTTAGCTAACATTTTTTTTAATCTGAAAACCCACAGAGCCTGACATTTGAATAAATCAGGAAGTAACTCCTAGTCTGAGGTAGGGTACTGTCTCTTAGTGATGTCCTGCTTTCTTGTTACAGGAGTAAAGAAAGCTTAGGAACTTAGAAGGGTGGAAAGCCAAACCTCATCTCTCCTTCAGGATCCTTACTCATTTAGCAAAAATATACATAGGTTTGTTATGCATATAAAATACCAGAGTTATGCAATTTATGTATTTCTATTGTAGTCCTCCCCTCATCCATTTTCTCTATTTAATGTGTTGTGTGTGTACATCTTGTTAATGGGGCTGACTGTTCTAAATTTCAAATCTGTAAGTTAGAATTCCTAAAAATGGACTGGAAATGGAAAAAGTGGATACTTACTTGTTATTACCTGTCCTTTCATACTAGTAATGAATTATAGCAATGGGAGAAAAATACACTCTATCTAGAAACAAAATGCATGTCCTGTGTGGCACAGGGCAGCTTCTGTAAATCACATGTAGATGAATAAATGTGATATATTTTACTGATATACTTCAGTAAAAACATTCTATCAATATTACAATATAGTGCTAATTTGTAACAAATAATGAGAAAAAGTTTCCATTCTTCTTCCCTTCTGTCTGCCTTTCCTTGGGCTTGTGCATGCAGTGTGTTCTGAAATGTGAACTATAGCTATTAATTTTCTTAAAAATAATGGAAATTGTTACTTAATAGATAAAGGCATACATTAAATAGAAACAGTCTGTCCTTACTGGTTTTTTGGTGTTTGTGTGTTTGTTTTGTTTTTGCTACAACTCTCCTTGACAAGACTCAACCTTTTAGGTGAAACAGCCTGGTGCCAAAATCCCAGAATTCATATTGTAGAGTAGTTATTTCAGATTGCCGTTATTTCTCAAAAAGGACATCTTCAGTAAAGCATGATCAAATTTTGAAAAATAAATTTTACAGATTCTTTTCGTTCATGAAGTCACAATTTCATAAGTGGAAGGTGTCTTCTTTTTTCTTTGATGGTGGCAGGTGCTTGGAGAGGAAATAAACCAGTCATATCAACTGCACTACAGCTTTTGTTACTGTTCCTTGCTTCAGTGGTGTACTCTCTCCTTTACATTTCGTTCAGTTTAAATTTAGAAAGGTTAAACAGAATTTTCAAAATTTGTACTGAGGAACTAAAAAGTTTTTGAATAATTTTACCTATTTTTGGTCGACTGGGTAATTCAATTGAGTTTCGTAGGGAAGAGGAAATGTGATTTACAAGGGGTTACACAAGCAGGTTAAAGTAAATGCTAAATAATAGCTTTTAATTGTTTTGGCTTTTCCAAAGTATATATACTGCAATAATGGTGAAAGAGAATGTTGCCCTGTGAGATGTTTTTGGTTTTGTTTTTTTTTTCCCCTGAGTTACAGGCCACATACTTAAAAAATGTCTGCAATGACCTTGGAAGGGTAACTTGTCTTATGTGAAGTGCTAGGCTCCCTTTTTTTCTCTGTAATGGCTGATTAATAAGAACCTGATAGCACTAATTCTGAAGAGCTTCTAACATTCATTAGCCATGTTTTAGTTAACTTAAATTGTTAGATTAACAACTCTGCTGGCTTTTGGTTTGGAAAGTGGGGAACAGTTTGTAGCTCATAATGGAAATTGGAGTATTTGTTACTTTCTCCTATATAATGGCTAAGCAGTTGTGCTGGTGTTCTGGGACTGTGTTACAGTTTTTCTGAAAACAGTATGGGATGCCTTGACATCAAGAGTAGTCTTTCATCTTTAAAGTAAATGGTGCAGTATGACCACTTTGTGTGGAAGAAATTTGTTTTAATCTTGTGCATGAAGGATATTTTTACAAAATATCTACATATTTACTACATTTGATGATGTGGAGTTTTTTCAATTAAAAATTCCCCAATATTTACTGGTTTCCTTTTGTATAGTGTCTCCCTCAGAGTGTGTACTATTCCTAGGAACATTGAACATCTGTGACTACTGTTCATTTCCTAAAATAAGTGGGCAGCCAGCATCTTTTAGATATGTGTGAAGATGCTTGTTATCTACCCAAAAATTACTATATATGGTCTATTTTCTCCGTGTTGAAACTGAAGTGCCAGTAGTAAAGATGCTTTTGTGTGATGCAGTGATTTTCTTTCATGTATTCTAGATTCCCCTAATATCTGATGCAATTGACAATGAGCTTTTTTCATTTACTTAATCATGCACACCAAATGGAAGCCCACAGAAAAAAACATCTTGATCTGGCACTAGTTATAGTCATTAACACTTTGGTGCAATGGATTTAAATTAAATGTTTAGAAAGATGTGTGGTAAATGGGAGAGAGAGATGATTTTGTGGTTAGATACATTCAGGAAGAGAAGGTTTTTTCTAAAATGCTTAAATTTAATATTTTCTCTTACTTTTTTAAGGGCTGAGGGTAGCCCAGGATGGCTGCAGCTTCATATGATCAATTGTTAAAGCAAGTTGAGGCATTAAAGATGGAGAACTCCAACCTTCGGCAAGAGCTAGAGGATAACTCAAATCACCTCACAAAATTGGAAACCGAGGCATCCACTATGAAGGTATTGCAAGCTCTATGCCTGTGTGTGGGGTTTCTGTCACTGCCCATTGTGTCATGGACAGGGAATCACTCAGAGAGTTTTGTGTACTTTTAGATTCCTGTGGAAGTCCTTTTCCAGGCTGTGTAAAGGAAAAGCTATCAAAGCTACATTTCCTTATTATTATTTTTTAATTTCAAAGTTGTTTTCTAGAAACAGCTCCCAGCATGCTCTGATAAGCGCTACCATTTTAGCACAGCTGTGCTTCCCAGCAGGAAGTCCAGAGTGCTGACCAAGGTTGACAAAGCAAGTATTGTTTGGCTCTTGAAAATGTGGGAAACACTGGAGGTGTTCAGTGTTTTCAGGTAATTTTAAAAATTTGGGGGTTTACTAGGACATTGCCACACACTGCAACACTATAATTACAATATTTAACGTCTTAACAGAAGAAGTTTCTTTAACATAAACCACAAGTTCTCCAATCTTTCCCAAAGCCTAAATTAATACTTTAAAAATTCAGCCGGATGAGTTCCTGCTGGTGTTTTTTGGCTGAGTGTAGGCCTTCAAAGCCACCCATCCAAAAGCAAACACTATGCTCAAGTGGAATGTAGATGGATTTTAATCAGTAGGAAGATACACTGTTAGCTGCATCTATGTGGTCCATGATTGTGAACAAGGCAGAATTTTGCAAGCCTTAGAGCTGCATTAATGCAGTACTCTTCCTAAGCTGACTAGGAGCAGCAAAAATCCTGCTGCTAGGAGCAAAACCAGTCTGCTTTTGATACCTCAGGTAGAAGGGCTCAGAAATTGTTGGTATTTCTCTGTATATTCCTGTATAGGATAGGCATATTCCAAGTATTGAACTTAAATTAATTTTTTTTCTCCATTTCCTTGCTTGCCGATCTTCTTATGACAGACTTACTGTTCCTTTAGAAGCAATGTTTAATTTTTAAAATATGGTAATTTGATTAGCATAGCAATTAAAAATATTTGAACTCAATTTTCTTCTCCAGCATGTAGACCATAAGAAGAAAAAATCACTGTAAGAAGTAAAATTTTTCTGCTTTCTGAAACACTGTTACAACACTTGAAAAAAGCATAGATATTTCAGATACATTTAATCATTGCATTGCAGTGTAAAATGAAAACGACTTTGCTACCTAAATTAAAAGGATACTATAGTCCTTTACACCACATACTTGAAATGGTTGTCATTAACAGCTGCAGAAAAAATGTTCATTTGCTGAGTTACATGTCTGAAAACTAATTCTGTCATTTATATTATTTTTCTTACGATAGTATTACAACAAATTTGTTAGTAACTCCCTTACACTCCTTGTCATTGCAGTCTAAATTAAGGTAGGGAAGAACAGGACAGATGATCTTACTGCTAGTTTTACAAAAAAAGAGTAAAAGAGGGAAATGTCTTTTTTCCCTCTTCTTTATCCACATACAGGTGTTTTGGGTTTTGGTTGTTTCTTTGAGGTTTTTCTAGCTTTTGTGCATATAATTAAATTTCCAGTGACCTAAAGCCAATCCAGCTGTACAAGCTGGTCTCTGGGGCATTAATTTGGGATGTGGAATGGCTTTTTGTTCTTACATTAAATCTGGCGGACTACCAAACAGAAAGTGGCTCTATTGCACTCCTCTGTGCTTATGAACATATGCAGAGTAGAGGTCTCATTTTTTTCTGTCCTAAAGTTCCCTTCTAGATCTAAGGATTGTAATACAAACCTCAAATATCAAACTCAGTATGTTTCTTTTTGTTTTGGGGGATGGGTGGAGAAGAGATTGTTCAGATTAATTAGATTTTTTTTTTTTTTTTAAAAACCATGTTCTATTAGGAAGTCATGGGTTCGTTCCTCCAGTGTATTTGCTCCTGCGCCTGAGCTAAAAAGTCATGTCTTTCCCTTGTTTGTTTCAGACCCTTTTCTTTGTAAAGGGTCACAGCATAGTTTTGATTTGACTAAAACTTGAAGGATGGTGTGGGAATGATCTTGGGGTCAGATTGGAGTAGGTGGGTGCAGTTTGATTGGGATAATCGCAGGATTCTCTTAAACTGGAAGATAATTTTGGTTTTGCAGGCTTTTGGAGAAAGTGTGTGTTGGCTTTTTTTGCACTGAAAGAAGCTACATGGTTTGTACGGTTCCAGTGCCATAATTAGGGATAATTACAAGCAAAGTCATTAGCAGGGCAAGAGCAGTCAGGATTGAAAGCCATTTGGCTATGATATATGCAGTCAAAAAATTTCCCAAATGTCTTGGAAAAAATGGTCCTTTGGGAGCCCAGAACTGTCACAGAGCCCTTGTAACCCATCCTGCCAAGTGAAATCCCAGATATTAGGAAGGGAGCAGCACTGGGGAAGACAAGCTGTGGCTCCATGGCAAACATCCCTGTTCTTGCAATGTGAATTTTGGTCTGTGGCCCAGTGCAGAGACATCTCACACTGATTCTTTAGACTCCCGCTTTGTTCGTGTCCTCATTTCTTTATATTGTTTAATCAGTTGTGAAGGGCAGTAGTTAGGAAGGGCATTTTAAAGACAATATTTAAAGAATTTTATTTTGGAAGCAACAGTGTTAAAACATTGTGTTAGTGTGCCCCATCTTTATAATCCCTTCATTTCAGAATTATAAGGTAATCATACGGGAATTAAAAGCTTAACATGAGCTCATCTTGCACATGTATTTATTATAAACTACTACTGACCTATATAAGAACTATTTCTGAATGCTTCCTGTTTAAAGCTAAATCTCTTATTTAAAAGTAAAAACTCCATTTGCTGACCAGAAAACATGATGGGTAAACAAAGAGAAATGTGATAATGGGGGGGCGGCAAAATGATCAGTAAAACAATCTCCACTTTGTTTTTTAATTTGTGTTGTCCAAGGGATTAACTGTTTAAACAAAAGAAATCCTTCAGAGTATTATGACTAACTTGGGAAATTCAGTTGTTTTTATTGGCTTACTGTCAGATGAAATACAGCAGTTTGGTATGATAAAAGTTTCTCTCTAAATCAACAAATACCCTGTTTGATGGTCAATGAAATAACAATGTTGGACCATAAATAAAGAAAAATGGTGTCAGTATCTAGATGTAAGAGTAACTGTATAAAACACAGACTAAGGACAGATTTAAAAAAATATTAACAGTTTTATCTGAATTCAAAACCTGTGAAATTCACGGAGAGACAAGAAGTAATCCAATGTCAGCTGTACTAGTTTGTGCATATTCCTACATGTCTCCCACATTTGCAAAAGACTTTTTGTGAGACTTTTCTGGCTAGTTCTTGTAGAAGACTAGTATTTTTCTCTATAAGGATGGCATTTATTTATTTATTTTTAATGTCATAGCTAAATAATATCAGCATTTCTTGCCATATAAAATCTGGGGTGGAGCTGGTATGTTCACCTTAACCTCCAGAAATCCCTTAAGAGTGACATCATGCTTGATTTGCTCACTCAATGTTTGAGTGCTTTGATTTTGTAGTAAACCAGTAATTCATGATATCATGTGTAAGAAAGCCATTTTTAGTACATGTGGTGCTCTGTGAGCAAGACATTGTCTCTTTTGTTTTCATGTAGTGCACTTAAAATTTTATTCTACATATGGCTTTTCAATTTATTCAGTGTCTTATATATTGTGTCGACATGTATCAAAAATAAAAAGACTGTTGCTAGAGGTGATTCAGATATGTTGTTTTTTTTGAGAAGTGCTCGAATCAGATAAATATACACTATAAAGAAACATGGTAGTGGTTAAACTCTTTTCAGAAAATTATGAGCTGTTCATTTGTGTGTTTTGGAGGGTGGTGTTTAGGCAGATCATTTTCTTCATATAAATATTTTAGTTTTCATTATTTTCTGTGTGGTTTTTTTTTTTTATTTAGTTTGCATGTTTGAAGAATTAATGTTTAAAGGACAAAGTCCTAGAGAGCTCATTACTATCATATCCATTGCAGATCCAGAGATTGATTTGTTTTTCACATTGATGGTGTTTTGAATTTCTTCTGCTAATAAGCCAACTGGGCAATAAAACTTGCGATGCTATTATGTTGAATTCAAGTATATTTTCACTAAATAAAAAAGCAAGAATGAAGATATTTTATTTTGAGGAATTTTATTTTAAATGGGTTTGTAAAATATTAAGCTATGGTAATTTTATGTGATAGTGAAAGGAATATTAAGTCTCTAGAGTATAATATCCCATATTTATTTCAGTGTTGTGGATACTTTGGGATGTTGATGAATTAATATGCAAATCCTCAGAATTAAAGGTAAAAACAATGCCAAAGAAAATGCCATGAGGCCTGGATTTCATCTTCTGTCATGATGGCTTTGAAAAAACTGAAAAAGTTTATATTGTATTAAAATTACAATGTACTTTTATGTCTAAATATGATTTAGTTGTATTTTATCTGCAAATTCAACTTTCTGTTATATCTTTTCATGTATATTGGAAAGAATGAGTATACAAATCCTTATCAAAAATAGCAGATTGACTAGCAATTTAGCAGCTAGAGTAGCTTGTTTGACTCATTTTAAGAAGAGGGACTCTGGAAAATGTGCTGATTGCAGATTGGACCTTGTTAGCTGATGTTTTTCTATAAAAAAGGGAAGATGGATGTTCAGAATGTTCCAGAATCTTAACTGTCTTGTACTCTTTTGAGATGGAAGCTGCACTTTGTAATCTCTAAGTCATAGGAGTTACAAGAAAAAATTTTAAAGTGCTGATCCTTTACATCAGGCATACTCGTAGCTTAATCACACCCAATTTTAGGAGTAAGATTTCAGGTACTATTTGTATCTGTTATGCCCCTTGACTAAATTTAAGGTTTCCTTTTAAATGTCTAGTGGGCCATTCTCTCTTTAGGAATGAGTAGCTGCTTTTATCAGATGTCTCCCTGATCAGACAAGCAGGTGATCCCATTTTCTTTTAAATTGACAAACCCCACTTGGTGGCCTTAGAGTCTGAGTAGCCATCACTTTTTGATATTTAACCTTGAAAACCTGTTTTGTTCCGATCAGCTGTCTCTGATCATCAGTGCTTATTGATCCTTATCATAAAGCATAGAAGGTACTGGAGATGATATTCTAATTGGCACAGCAATTTTTGATTCAATGTGTTGTGGTAAGCTGTATGCTTGCAAACTAGAATTTGAAGCCCAGCATATTCACAGAGACATCTAATACATGCTGCTTAACATATTGTCATGTGCTATATGCACATGCAGTTTCCATCTGTCTGTGTGTGTACTTCCTCAAGTAGGTGGGAGATTAATACATTTGAGAGATGCCCAGGTTTGCAATAGCATCTCCAGAAGTCTTAACAGCAGTTTTTCTTCTAAGGTACCAGAAATGACATGTTTTGCTGCGAATACTTACTGTGTCCAATAAATCACTTTTCCATCTCTGTGCAAAGGGAGAGTGGTTTTAGCTGCTTCCTGCCTTTTTTAAATTTTATCTTCATTTGGTTGGCATTGCACACAGTGAAATGTTTTGCCAAGGCATATATAGAAAAACACAACTGAAAAATTACATTAAGCTATGAAAATAAACCATTCAGAAGATAATTAAATGGTTAAATATGTTTCAATATGTTAAATATGTTAAAATAGATGTATATGTTAAAATAGATATATTTGATCCGGAATTGCTGTTAGTGAGTAGGTTACATGTAGTCACTAAACTGCTGTATAATCTGAGATGCTTTATTTGAATTCTGAATGTAGTACAATATGCATTTCTTAGTGTATCCTGTTGCGCATAAGAATATTAGCATTATTTCCAGAACTGGATTCCAGAATCTGATTTCTGATTTGAGTTGGTATGTTGTTATTTCTGCTGAGAGATCAAGTCAGATATAACATGGTGGATTATAGTTGCTTCATGGACCAAAACCAGTGTTGTGAAATCTGCACAGCAACTGGTCACTGAGAACTTGAGAGTATTCCCTAGTATGCTGAGAATATCTCAGTAGCCCTGTCTGGAATTTTAAGGTTCTTGGTTCTTTGATGATTATTCAACTTAAAGGTAGAAAATGAAGTGCAGAATAAATAGTCTTTTTCTTTTTACTTTAGAAAAACACTAGTATCTTAGTGAGATTTCTGCCATTACCTGTATTTCTTTTCAACATAGTCTTAAGTCATGTGGAAAAAAGAGATAGAAGGGTTTGACTGATGATTTTCATCATGGTAAAAACGAACAAAGGAATGACAACAGTGTCAAAAGAATCTTCTGGTGTTGAGTGAGTGAATACATGGCAAATAAAATTCCATTGCAAAAGCATAGAAGAATCATAGCTTCTAGACAAGAGCCTTAACTTTATATACACCATGAGGGCTGAATTAATGTGGCAACAGTGTAGAGAGAGGTATTAGAGATACTCTAAATACCTGAAAAATAAAAGGGCTTTTCCATATAGTGTCAAGTTAATGCTTAGTTTGAATCCACAAAGTTGGTCTGATATTGTTGAATTACTGGGCATAAGTAGGGAAACAGAATTATTATAATTGTGCCAGGATGAATACATGCTGATCCAGAAGATGAGTATTATATTCTGTTCTGATCAACCTCCTCAGGGGCGACCTAGTAGAATATGTCATATTAGGTGCCAGAAAAATCAAGTGATCTGAAAATCTTCCTTAAGTGATATGATTGAATAAAATGGGACTCTTCAGGTGAAGACACAGGAAAAGGAGAGAGACTGAGGATGGATGTTGAGCTCTAATAAAAAATCATGTAATGAGGAAAGTTATTAGGGAATTAATTTTCCTGAATACTAGATCTAAGGGCATCAAAGAACATTGTGATATAGACAGTGGAAAATAAACAAAACGAAGATTGTTTTGCATCATGTGTTTGCCATGGGAGGTAGAACCCCTGGAGGTGTGGTTTTAGGAAGTGTGCAAGTCAAGGCCAGAGGGAATCTGAGCAGAGGACATTCAAGAGAAATGAACAGTAGGTTTTGTTCATGTATCCTCTCAAGGTTCCTGCTGTTGGAGAGGAAGAAGCTTGGTTTGGAAAGATGTTTGGTCTCTCTCAGTGTGTTAAGGAGTGGTGTTTGCTCTTGATTCTGTTCTTGATTCTTGTCTAGAGCACAAGTCATATGAGGAGCAGCTGAGGAATCTGGGGAGTCTCAGCCTGGAGAAAATAAGGCTCATGGGGACCTTCTTACTCTATACAACTTCTGACAAGAGGTTGTTGGTGAATTGGGGGTAGATCCCTTCTCTTAAGTAACAAGGAACAGGCTAAGAGGAAATGGCCTCAAGTTGTACTGTGGATGTTTAAATGGGATGTTAACGGAAAATTTCTTCACTGAAGGAGTTTTCAAGCCCAGGAACGTTCTGCTAAGGGCAGTGGTGGAGTCACCATCCCTGGAGGTATTAAAAGGATGTGTAGATGTGGCACTGAGGGACATGCTTTCATGTAGGACTAACCCAGTAGTAGCTTTAATGGCTGATCTTAAAGATTTTTCACAGCCTAAGTGATTCAGTGATTCTGTTATCATCCTGTAATGTCAGTACTATCTTGCTGTGGGGTTGCAGACATGTTACCAGTTTTACTGCATCCATCAGTTGTGGTATTTATTTGTTTCCCATCATCTTAGGTCTGTCTGTGCATGCCTGGCTTACAGCTCTTGGGAGAAGAATCCTGTTTACCTGGATACCAACTGTAGTAAAAGAAACTTCTTTTTTTCACTTCCTACTTGAAGCAGTTGAACATAAATTTTCCCTCCATAATTAGCCTGTGTGTCACCAAGTGATGAGAGCCTTCTAGCACACTCTTCATTTGCTCATTGCTATGCAAGGAGTGTACCTCACAAAGTGGTGCCTGTGTTGAATCTGCCCTTGTCCTGGCATTGTTTCCTTGCAACTTCCAGCCAACTCTAATGAGTCAACTTCATTTTGTCTGACTGGTTTTTCAGCACTCTGGCTGTGGCCAAAGTTGGGGGGTTTGGGATTTTTCAGCACTTTTGTACTCCTGGTTCTTAGGGGTTGTTTATATGGTAGTGCAGGCTCTGCTGTCTTAACAGAGATTGTTTTTCTTCTCTAAACTTACAGTTCTTTTAAAGCTTCTGTTAACTTACAATTCTTTATGTTTTGATCTCTGTCTGACAAACAGGAGGTGCTTTGTCTTAATTTCTCTGATACTTCACTGAATTTGTTGTTCCATTCCACCAACAATGGTTGTTCCATTTTGAAGAGCATTAAGCAGGAACAAAAATTCAGCCATCAGTAAAGGGAAATGCAGGATTTGGAAATGCTTTGAAGGGCAGCTAAAGATGCTGTAACAAGTGAGGAGTTTGTGCTATAAGTTTCCTTCTTTTGAGAAGGAAGCTATGTGAGGGAATCAATAAATTAAAAGCATAAATGAATAAAATTCATGTGCAATTAATGTTTGCACTGAATTTGACCACCAGATCTGTTCTTTGCTTGTAGCAATAACAAACTTTGTGTTTGAGATTAGCTACCAAAAAAACCTTAGTAATTTGCACAACTGAGTTTATTTTTACTCACTATTTTTAGATTTAAAACCTCAGAACAAACAAAAACGCCAAAATGCCAAAAACAAATAAACAAATGCATTTTATTTGGGTTTGCAGATTGAAATATTAAGGAAATTGCAGTTTTTAGGCAGATGATGCCATCCTGATTTTGCCACTTGGTTTGTACATTCTATAATACAAATTAAGCTATTCTACAAAAAAATTTTCCAAAGTCAGTGTGCTCAATGCTCCCAGGATGGATGAAAATATATATTTGTATAACATACTGTTCTTTTCTAATTTGCTTCTGCAAAGAAAGTTTTCTAATCTCTACTTTTCAGGCATATAGTGTTGTGCAATGAGTGAAGCATTTCTCTTGAAAGTTATTTCTTTATAGAATTTGAGTCTACAGGAGGAATTGAATATTTTTTATAGAAGCTATTTTTTTTTCTCACATTATTAAAAGTAAACTAAAACTCCATCTTCTTCTGTCAGCTGGATTTCTTAGCTAAACTCTCTCATTATGAGTGGGTCACATACTTTCTGGAAATTGCGCTCCCCATTAGAAACACTGTCTTTGGACAGCCAAGCTAGTAGGGGAGAAATAAGTGAGAATTATGAGATACACACCTCAGACAACACTGAACAGATAGTGCTCAAAATCCAAATACACTTGATCTAAGCTAACAAAATATTTTGCTTTCAGGGTAACGGAATTAAGTTTTGTCTTCTGAAATAATGCAGCTTTAAAAAAAATCAGTACATTAGCTGTGAATCAGCTGTATGTAGAAATTTAACATTTTACCTGCTTATCAATGGAGAACATTGGTAGCATAAGAGTATCTGACACTCTAAGTCAGATCCCTTCCAAAGGGCTGGTTACACAGGCACTTGCACAGCAGGTGCACATATGTCCCTGCTCTCAGTGTGAGCTTCTTTTAGCTTTGAATTCATCCCATTCTGCACAAGTGTGATAAAAATGGACAGAATATGGTGTTAACTAGTTTTCTTCTTTGAGTACCCATGCTAGCTTTCAGATTTTTTCATATTTGCTCTTTTCAACTGCCTGAATGAACAGCCTTAGCGTACATGATAATAGCTGGTCTTGTCTGGGAGTGAAATGATGCTTATTTCTCTTTTTTTTTTTTTTTTAGCAAATGCATTGTTTGGTGAACAGGTGAATAGGGAGAAAAGGGATTAATTCAGCAGTAGCATTCCTTGCCTGTGTTAATATTTGTGAAATAGGTGCTAAATTCTGAGCTTCTGTAACTTGTGCTTTGTGAATTCACCCAGTATTTTCCTTTTCATATCTGCCTGGTTTTCATATATTTTCAACACATCCTTACCCAGCATGTAAGCACTTGAAATTTTTAAGTCTTACAAGGGAAAGCAGTAATCACAGGAAACATTATATATGTACTTATGACTTTTTGCCCCCTAATGAGAACCTTCATCTTCATTCTCAAATTACTTTGTTTGCTCTTAGCTGGATTTTGCATCTGCAGAATGTTTTTTGTGGCTTTTTGTGCCCCATGCACTCAGTCCTTTCAGGAGGGAAGAGGTCATGTTGTTCTGAAGGCACATGAAGTCACATCCGGATAAAGTGACATAGGGAATTAGAACACTGATAGGCATGGGAGATACTGCAGGAGATAGCACAATGGTTGGATCCTCCAAAATAGAAGTAATTTTGAAAATAATGATGTGTATTGATCATTCAGTAAATTCTAATGTGTTAATGGAAGAAACTGTCATAAGCCAAATTGATTCTTACAAAGTGTATCAAGTGATGAATTCGGGGAACTCAGTGATGGCACATCTAATGCAGTCAGGGATTTTTTAGGCTCACATGAACTAAAAATGTGCTTATAAAAGTCATTTAGCATTCTACAAAACATATATTTTTAAATATCAGTGAATTTATTTAATCTGCAAAGAAGCAGCAACAGCTTTATATTGTGGGTCTGTGTGTTTTTATGATTTTACAGTAAGAAATATTTTTAGATCTTTGCAATTCTTGAGTTTCTAACAGGATCCAAATTGGCTGGAAAATTAAAGAAAATATTTGTTTACTTTTCTTTTTAGAATTTAGGTGAAATTAAGCTGGTGATACATATAGTTAATTCCATTACTTTAGACTACCCTCTTTCTGAGTATAAAATCAGATAATTTTAGTTGACCTGAAAGTGTACTTGCACTAAAAACTTGGTACTGTCTTCTGTAAGTAGTTATAGCAAGTGACAGCTCCTGAGCATGGTGACACTGGGTGAATATTTTCCACTTAGAAAATAACATTTTTGGAAATTAAAATGAACAACATCATTTCACATAATAAATGCATTCCTTTTTCTGCAAGGTTGAAAGTTGAGTTGCTCCTGTGTTCCACCTCAGTCAGTAGCGCTGTCACTGCTGGTGTTATCATTTGGACCTGGCTACAGGGTTGAGCAGCCTGAGCAGTTCTTTGCACTTGAAGGGCTCCCAGCAAGCCGGATTAAGCAGCAGCATAATTCACCAAAATGTATAGGAGTAAAGAGCTCCTTCCAAGCACTCCCTCAGCCCCTGTGAATGTTCTACCATATGTGACAGAGTTAATGCACTGTCAAGTTCATGTAGTTATGACAGGTCATGTAAGACCTTGAACTTAAATTTCTGCTACCTCAAAAAAAAAATAGTATTCTGATATCTATCCCCCCCCCCCCCATGCTTCTGACATTTAGTGGTTTTGTGGAATTTGAGTGATATTCTTTGAGTATATGTTACCTTTTTTTTGCTTTTCTAAATAGTAATTGAAACAACACTCCGCTCCATTGGAGGTCAAAAATTACTTTCAATTTAGAAATTTTATGTTACATCTTCAGCATACCAGGTTAAAAATGTGCATATCAATGTGGTCAGAAATACTGTAATTTAAAAATAACGCTGATTTGGTAAACCATGATTTTTTTATTCATTCATTATGCATATTCCCATCCTGGATGCTGCTAATAGATGTTGGATTGCTCTCTGAAATTGTGAACACTTTCTATGTTTGTGTGATTAAACCTGGTTTTATAGTCAAATGTTGTAAGTACAGTGGTAACCAACATAACTGGCCTGTGAGTATGTCTGGTGTCCACATCCAGGAGTTTCATAAATTTAATTTTCATTGCGATTTTCATAGATTTTGTCATTCACTGAATCCACATAGCTATGACAAAAGTGAATACAAGTAATAAAGCTTAATGTTTAAGGGGTGTGTGGGGGGGGGAAATAATGTTTACAGAAGACCAAACATATCTGAATTGTCATCAAAATGTATTTTTATATATACCATATTTTGAAATAGTCCTAGGTATTAATATTTATACTTAAAGTTCCCAGAAATGGAATACACTTTAAGTCTTAACTCCTTGGGATTTTAAATCTGCCATTGTAAGCATTATTCCTCTGTGATTCCTTTCCTTATTAGCAGCTTGAGTAAATTTACAGCCTTTAAGCCATGTTTTTACAAGAACCTTTACCACTTAGCTGGGTGCATCTACTGTTAGTTAAGGTGCTTTTATTTACCATAGTTGTGCAATTACATGCTGACAGATCTGATCTCTTGTATTTAATAATTCACAATGTGGGTTTTATGTCAGGATTATATTCACAGAGTCCAAACAAAAAAACCCATCCGACCAGACAAAAAATAGACAATGTTTCAGTACTTCACAGTCCAGAGACTGTGAAGACAGAAACCCTTTTAAATGATGATGAGTCATAGGGCCTGCTCCATTTCCAGAAACATTCTTTTGTAGTTCTGCACAGAACAAGATAAACTAGGTTATACTTAAGTGACCATTAAAATAATTTGACTTGCATTCTTTAGAAGAACAGAAAAAACCTTGCAGCCTTTTCTTACAGATTTACATTTGTGTATATTTTCAGTAAGTCACTGCTAAGTCAGTAAAGAGTTTGCTTAAAATAATGCTGTAAACCACTACTAAAATACTTACGGAAATTTGCAGTAATTAAACAGATACTAATTGAACCTTGGAGACTATTTTATGCTATAGCAAACAAGATATCAAATTTAATATAAAATTATCATGGAATAATACTATTTCAAAGCACTGTATGGATGTAAACAGTGTTAGTGTTGAATCCTAGATTGTAAATGGTGCATAAATAAAAATTTTCATTAGCACAGTAACACGTAACTTG
The DNA here is from genome assembly GCF_028769735.1 of Zonotrichia leucophrys gambelii. Taxonomy (NCBI): domain Eukaryota; kingdom Metazoa; phylum Chordata; class Aves; order Passeriformes; family Passerellidae; genus Zonotrichia; species Zonotrichia leucophrys. The sequence continues at coordinate 24,717,791 of NC_088200.1, read as the reverse complement.
CCATGTTTCCCCCAGAAGGATTATTGCAGAAAGTGGCTCTGTTCCTTGTTCAAGTAAAAGCACAAATTCCCTGACTTGTCATTTTAGCACACAGCCTCATTTTCTACTAGTACCTGACCCAGGGGCTGCATCTCCTGCTCTAAAAACTTTGTCTCCTTTATTTAACTGCCTATTGAGTGGGCAGCTCAGATTTTGAAGTGTACTGTGATGGAGTTTAAAGTTGATGTCACAGCCTGGTAATAGCATTGTCGCCTTAGCAATAGCACTATAGAAAAAAACCGTAGAAAAATACAGAAAAGCTACATTGAGAAAAATGCATGTTCTGTTGGAGGAAAAAGGGGATGATACAAAAACTAAAAGTTAAAGTATTGAATTGAAACATAACATTTCAGCAAGGTGATCCAGTATGCTAGTGTGTAACTGTTGCCAGTATTTAGAAAAGAGGAGTCCCTTGCTGCCTGGACACCTCAGTCATGTAATTTGGTAGGGCGAGAAAAGCTGATGGTAGTTCCTTTTAGCTTCTCATATTGGCTCTTACAACAGGAAGACTCATTGCATAGGAAAGTATCCTGAACATGCTGAAACAGCAGATGTGCCACACATGTGAGAGAGGCGCTTCTAAAAAGAGAATGGAAGGAGACGTGGGATTTTAGGTTTCTCCCTTGTGAAACAGTGCTGTTTTCAGAGAAAAATCATCCATTAATTTTATTTCTATATTTATCTGAGTTGACAGGTTTCCAACAAGAGTGCAAAACTCTCTCAAGACCACTTCACGTATCATGCTGCCCTTTAGACTTTAAGCCAAGACCGATGTCTGCAGATCTGCTCCTGCATCACACAGTGCAGGAGCCCTTTGAAAAACACCATATCAGTTGTTTGTCTGCCTTTGCTGACAGGGCAGATGTTACGTATAGAGATGGCTGGGCCATGTGGCTGATGAGGGTGCCCTTGAACATACTTACAAGCACAGGGAAGATGTCTTTCCAAGAGTATGGATTTTATCATCCCAGGCTTGATCCTAAAGGCAAAGCTGACATTAACAGGCAGTGCAGTAGGAGCTGCTCTGTAGGTGAATTGTCAAGAGGAGCCAGCACACAATCAATGTATATGTCAGAGTATTTTGTCTGAACTAGCTTCAGCCTAGTCCCATGGAGTAAATGCCCATCAGCAGTCCTGGGCATAACTGCTGGCTTGACTTGGTCCAAAAGGAGTTTGGTTCATGCTCCAAGATACCTGCAATGGGAATCCAGGTACAGCTGGTGTGGGAGGATGGAAGTCTTGCATCAAACTGGTCCAAACTAAGACATGAATGTGGACAAACGTCTTGACTCCATTAGTAAACTGGGAATTTGGATGTCTGTACTCCAGAATTCTTCTTCCCAGAGCAGCATGGCAGAGGCTGCAGCAGCTGGGCTGCTACCATTTGTTTGAGTCTAGGGCTTGAGATTATTTCCCCAGAACTGCACAGTTTTGTACTCAAAATCCTTTTACTCTCCTCATTTTTTTTCAGTTACAAGTAACAACACTTGGAGTACAGAAAAAGCTCATTGCTGCACTGCTTTAAAAAAAAGTCGACTTTTCGTAGATGCCTTTTCATATATGTTTTTTTTTCTCTTGAAAAGAGAAAAGTGTATTTAAAAGGTACCTTTTGTGTAAGTTGCAAAACCCACTAATATTGACAGTAAGGATGCTAGACTCTTAAAAGAGCAAAAAATATGTATGGACATATTTTTAAATTGTCTAGAATTCATTAGTTTTTAGATCTAAACAAAAGTACAATCCTGTGTACAGGGTCTATGTATGAAAATTACAGAATACCTTCCATTATTCAGAATTGGTTTCATCTCCTGACTGTTGCTGCTTCTAAAAATATTTTCTGTGGTGCAGTATGGAAAACGGTACTTTAAATTCCAATAAGGGCTTTTTGCCTTGTAGCCAGTCTTTTATTTGTTCTTTCTATTGATACATCTGTCATGATGATATTGAAAAGACTTCCACTAACTTGCATTTAATTTTCTACGTGAATTTAGGCCACTGAGCATTTGGGACCTGGGGGCTTACAGGTCCCTTTAGTGTAATAGTCATTGTTGACTGATTTTTTTGTACATCAGAACTATGTTCCTTCAGATGTATAATTTTAGCATGCACAGCACGTGGTAGTATTCTTGGATTTGAAGCTTCAGCTGCATGAAGGAGTCTACATCTCTTTCTGGTGGGCCTGATGGTGGTTGAAATAGAAGTTGTAATAATACAAATAATAGGTGCCATGAAGGAAACCTAAATCTTTTGCTCGCAGGCATGGAAATGGTAGCATTTCTAGTAAGAATAACATGAGTCTTCTTGTGGGTTTACAGTGGTGCTGGGCCCTCAAAGAAAACAAATCCTGGGAATTGCTTCTAGTCAAGATGCTTTTCTGTTAGTTACATATCCAAATTTTATTTTTACAAGACTGACTGATTTCTCTGTGCTTACATTTCTCCATCTCTTAATTCAAAATAACTGTTTTTCACTTTGAGAAGAACTTCCAAATAATCCATTAGATTGAACTGCCAGTTAGGTTTATGCAACATACACTTTACATCATGACAGTGCTGGGGTATACATTGTAGAAATATATCTGATGGCAATTAAAATTATGACACTTGATCACTGCTCACATGAAATATAATTTACATCAGTGTCTGAGCAGCTGTTACATGAGTGTGCACTTTAGGGTAGGATAGGATGTATTTACCTTTTGTGTTACTATTGTAATGTTTTCTTAATTAAGCTTAATTTCTTATAGGAGGTACTGAAACAGCTACAAGGAAGTATTGAAGATGAGGCAATGGCATCTTCTGGACAGATTGACTTACTGGAACGACTTAAAGGTAAATCTAGGATTATATTTTAAGTAGGTTAGTTTCTTTGTCCATTGTTTATAGTTTGGGATAACAATTTGGAAGTCATTTGTATCTTCTTTTCAGTGCTGAGCTTGATAATTAGGCATAGTCTCAGTGCCTTAATATTTTTGCTAACCATTTTAAGACACATCCTCAGAGAAAAAGTCTCCATTTGTACTTTTGCTACTGTAACTCTAGAATTTCATATTAATTGCATTTGATATATCTCACATTTGTTTCTTCAGAAAAAACAGTTAATGTTGGTGTAGTTCCACCAATTTTCTATATTTGTTTGTATATCCTGCCCTCTCCATGTCATATTACTGGAATTGTTTCTGTCATTCTGCAAATTTATGGTCCCTTCCCTATAGCACGTGCTGGAATGTGTATATCCCGTTATATGGGAAGTGCCAGCAAGCCCAGACCACTAACTTCCTGTATACATTCATCATCCCTGTCTCTGACCCAGAAATTCCATAGGGGTGTCTAAGACCCCTGTGATGAACAGGGTATTCATCTGTTACATGATAGTGAAACATTTGCAGGATCTCTGGAAAAGAAATTGTTAGGAAGTGGGCCACAAGGTAATTCACATGATGTTTATGCAAAACTCTGCCCCTTTCTTAAGTCCTCTAAGAAGGAGGCAGGCAGGCTTTTATAGGATACTTGTTCTGATTGCCAGGATTGTTGTTTGGCCATCTGCTCAGATTACTGCTGTTCTCCAAGTCCGCTATATCCATTGTTTTTGTTCACAGTATTTTCACTGCGTTTCTGTGCAAAATGCTGCTGTAAAAAAGCACATGGATTTGTTCAGAAAGTAAGAAATTAAGATAGAAATGATCTTTTAAGTTTATGCTACTGAACTTTCAGCTCTGAAAAATGTTTGCTGTTTATTATCCAGAACTGAATTTGGAAAGCACCAGCTTCCCTGGTGTGAAGTTAAGGCCAAAGATGTCGGTGCGCTCGTATGGGAGCCGGGAAGGGTCCGTGTCGAGCCGCTCAGGGGAGTGCAGCCCAGTCCCCATGGGGTCATTTCCAAGAAGAGGCTTTATGAATGGAAGCAGAGAAAGCACTGGTTACTTAGAAGAGCTAGAAAAAGAAAGGTAAATTTATTTGTTTATTCCTCCAGTATGGATTGACTTCTCATTTTAATGTGGAAGCTTACTGACACACCAAGTATTTTGCTGTCATGAATATGGTTTTTGATCAGTGGTGTATTTACCTGTCATTTACCTTGACAGGTAAGAAACCAGGAGTCTATGTTTTATTTAGATATGCATGGAGAAAAATATTTTTAAAATCATGAAGTATCATTCAATTTCTACTGTTTGTGCATTTCATTGTTACTCTTTGTTGGCTGAAGTTTTTTTTTTGTTTTGATAAGCAGGTTATCACTGTCTGAAATATGTTTAAATAGTGAAGGTGGAGTGTTCTAACCCCCTCCATATCTCCTCACCACTGTTGATAAATGCTGAAGCTGTAACAATGTGATGGTGAAATAGTTTTCTCTTTTTTGCAAATGGTTATTAAGTACCATAAATGATTTATCAATTATTTACTATTAGCAGACACTTACCTAGTGACTTTACTCTCTCAGCAAATATATCAGCTAAACAAAATACATGTTCTTATCTTCAAGGTGTTGTTCCCATCAGACATTTTGTGTTGATAAAATCGTAGAATTTCTTTTCTTGAAAGGCAGTGGTACCCATTTATAGGAAGAACGTACTTTCAGGTCATTATACAGAATGGTAGCACTTTATCAGTCACTTACAAAGGAAATGCAAAGTAAGAGATGTGCAGCTGTTTCCACTGAATTCATCTTTGTTTCTTAAAATTAATCTGACTGAAGTACCAGATGTTTTCAGAAGCCTGTCTGCAGGACAGGGCTTTCTAAAGATTTGATTCTACTTAATGGATGGGGTACCAAGCTGTGGGCTGCAAAACCAAATAAACTGGAACACAGTATTTTTATGCCTAGTATACATTAATAAGCAATTTGAAGTTGTAATGGAAAAGCTTTGTGGGTAACAAGTGCTTTGTGGATCGCCCTCTAGAAACCCCTCCTCTTAAAGGATTTTCTCTGAAGATCAGCAAAATTTTTACAGCCAAGACCTGAAAGGATGATGTTTTTCTTCCAAGATCTAGTCCCTGGGGGTTTTTTTGGTCCTATCGGTAGAATAAAAGTAATTTCCCATGGGTCCATACTGAGCCTGTACTAATTGCCACTCTATTTTTTACCATCTCCTAGCCAGGACCACCACTAATGATACTTGTTCTGTTGCATAAAATGTAGTTTCCTGAGGAGCTGTATAAGAATATTTAGGAATTTGGGAAACTATCTGCTTGTTCATCTCAGTCTTCAAGAGTCTGATGTGTCTGTTATTTACTGTCTTAACAAACTGTGCATTTGTTTGTATTCTTCCAGTGCTGTATTTTACTATGGATGATGCTACACTCTTTAAACACAGTTGGAACTTCCAGTGTGGTTCCAGTGAACTCCTGCTCACTTGGAACAAGCAGCATTTTTAGCAGCCAGAGTTCTTTAAGATGATTAGCACCTCTGATTTATGATCTATGATCCTTCTCCATCATGGTGGATTCTGAGGTGATAGTTTTTAGGACATTTTTCTTGGCAGTGAAGACGCCTTAGGCAGTGAACCAGTCTGTGTTCCAAATAACACTGGAGAAAAGGGATGAGGATGTTTTAATTTCAGAGTAGCTTAGACGCTGTTACTGTTGTAGCTGATGGGGTAAATATTTGTGCTGTGGAGAAGATGGATGTATGGAGGCATGGCCAGATCACATCTGGCTTCACTATTAGTGAAATGATGGATAATCCAGAACTGCTCTGGTCTTTAAGCTGTTTCAGGGTACATGTGGAAGCATGTAGGGCATTGATAAGAATCCTGGGTAGCCAAAAATGAATAAAATCTTGGGGAGGAGGGGTATCAGACTGTGCATCTAAAATCACTACCATTTCTAAAATTAAACTTAAAAATTAAAATTCTTTTCGTGTGTTTTGTGTATGAACTTGTTTGGCATATTTACTAAATTTCTGTGTATCTAAATGTATATATTTGCTAATCAAGTTTTGATTTTTGCACTTAAACAGACTTTCAAGAGCTTTTTGAACTTGACAAGACTAAAATAATTTAGAATAAAATAACACTTTCCAGACATATGCAGCAGGAGACCATTTCCATTCAGTATTTTAACAGACTGGCACAATATATGCTATTTATGGGCAACAGTGTTTGTGGGACGACTAAATTATGTATTTAAATATTTACAGCAATTCAGTGGGCACCTGGCATCCAGTCAGGGTCAACCCACCGCACTTGACTGAAGGTGAAGTTCTGAGAGGAAGACAGTTTATCAATTGATTCACCTGCCAGAATAAAGATTAAATTATTGGCACATATCTCATTTGCTTGGCACCCCTCTAATTCTAAAGTTTAAAAAAAACAAAGAGAAAAAAAAAACCAAGAGAAAAATGGGCAGTGGCAGCACTGTGCTTTTAAATTGCCAGTTTAGAATTCTCTAATAATGAAATATCTCTTGCTTTCTCTGGCTATTTCCAGGAATACTTGGTAAGAGCATCATATCAACAACAAAACTTTTCAGAGTACACTGCAGGTTAATTTTTGTGTTTACCCGTGGTAATTCAGCAAATTTAATAATCTCACCTTTTTAAATTCTGTAATTGGCCACTAAAGATTACAGTCTTCTGTGAAATTTAATATATTTTTATATATTTTATATGCAAGTGTTTGTATGCCTTCTTTATTCTTTCTGGTTCATGCCATTTCCTTTTTTATTTCTTTAATGTTGATTTGGAGCATTTTCTATTTTTTGGCTGGTTGGTAAAACTTACCTCAAACTTTACAGCATCAGCAATGCTTTTCAAGATTTTATTTTATCTCCCACCAATTGAAGTAAAAGTATTAATTATAGTTGTAATTTACATAATGTAAGTAGAGTCGTATATAGTTTGTTTCTCTTCTCCCTTTTAGTCAGGAATAATATTGACATAATTATGCACAAAATATTTGCAAAAGAAGTCAAGAGTTTTCTGCATTCATTCAGCTTCCTCTATTGTTGGGAGCTTCAGAAGTGCCACATGAGAGGTCTTTGAAAAATTCACCCTTCAGAAGAGCAGCTCAAATTGAAAACTTTTTGTTAACTCATAAAAATAGCGTCAAGTTCCAAAAGCTTTCTCCATTTGCTTTGCTGGATTCTCTGTGAACTTGACAGGGTATGACACAGAACAGAATTTTCTCTGATGAAAAAAAGTGAAAGTCGTAATGTAGACATCTTGGGGGTATAAAAAAGATGGAATAACTGCACTGTTTTTTTCCATCTTGTTTTTAATTACCAGTGGCAGCTCTTCCACTTAAAATCCTCTCCTAACCCTGAGAAACTCCAGGAGGCTGAGAAGCAGCTGTACTTCTGGTTAGAGTAGTATCTGAGAGTAGTGTTCAACGTGGGGAACAGCTTATCAGACACATCCACAGAAAACTGCTGCATATTGCGATTTATTTTCAAGGAAACTGAAGTGCAGCCTGCTGTAGTTGTAGCAACCTTTCAGGTTCTGTGCTGAGAGAACTTAAAGAGTGTTAAACCTGCATTCTTACAGAGCAGTGATACCAAACTAGTAATCCCAAATGAAGCATCACTTCAGAAGACAAAATGACAATATTAAATTAACAAGTCGCCCTTGGGTCATGCATTATGTTATTTATGCAGCACTGATGGGTTCTAAGTTATTTTCTTGCTTCCAGCACCCATTGTGCATGTCCAAACAGATTGAATGACACACTGTCTCACATACTGAATACCCTACGTTTCATAAGAGGAACTTAATTACATGTTTATTTAGCTGAAAGTAATCCCTCTGGTTTCTGCTACCAGTTCTTTGACATCCAGAGGCAGAATTAGTCAGTCCTTTCACGTTTGCAAGTCCTCAAAAGTGAAAATACTTTTTATAAGGATTGCATTAATTGTGCTTTTGCAAATTTTATTTCACAGCCTGGACACAACTGGTGCCTGGGCACTCAAGGTGGTGAAAGGGGAAACTTTTTGGAAAAAAGTGGAAATGCAGAATTCCACTCTGTCCAGAGATTAGGGCTGTGTGGCAAGAGAATGGGCAGGTGGGAGGCAAAAAAAGCTTTCTCAATGAACTTTTCCCAAGCACCATCTATTAGTTTTGCCTTCAGTCTGTCTAAAGGACTTTAGGAATTTCTGCCAGACACATCCTTGTGACTGAAGAATTACAGCTGTCCTGTGATACTGCTCCAGTTACCTGCCAAATTGTGGTAATTGTTACTTCTTTTCAATAATTTCTATTGTAAACCTTGGCATCCTTAAAACAAAACTGTTTCAACATGACTATTGGATCAAGTCTGGAAATTTATGTAATTTTGTTCATGTTTACAAACATTTAGCACTCCTAGATGTGTATAGTTTTCCAGTCTCCAATTGAAGGGGAGGAATCCTCTCATTTAATTTTCCATTTGCAGGGCAGGCCAAGCCACTTGTATAGGATATGGAATAAATGTAAATCATCAAAATTAGCTTGAAATATTTTTAAAGCAGGAAATAAGTCAAACAGATTCTTTTAAATACAAATTTTAAAATTCTTTCTTCTTTGTTTTGTGTGGAAGATGGATTACCATCTCAAATAATGCCTGTGATGCATTATCAAAATAGTCAGGGGAAATTTGTATTTTTGTTGTATGCTGTGTAATTGTTCCTTAATGACTTAGAGTAATTATTTAATAATTAATGTATTTGTGTGCTTTATAAAGGTTCATATGCTCTTGCTCAGAACTGCCACAGCCAGAGAGGGATGCAAAAGTTAAGGGATGGGAAATAATACTGGGCAAACTTGTATGCAACTTTCTGTCTTCTGGCTAAGTGTTGGTTTTTGCAATTTCTGTTAATGAGCAATATTAAAACATCAGAAGGAAGAACAATACTCACAGAAAGCATTAGAAAGAAAATTATAAATTTGTATTTTAAATAGAGTGCTTTCTGTTTATTCCTACTAGACAGATTTTGCTAAAAAAATTTAGTATCTATTTTGAGGAGTATTGTAGACATGAGCATTATTTTACTATATTCATAAGACTTAGAATTATATAAAATTCATTTCATGAAGTGTTGATAAAGTAGCATGTGAAATTTTTAATATGTTTTTCCCTGATAGTCTGCATATATTACTCATTTTGTCTTTCCCAGTTATTACTCAGGTATGCAGAGTGCTTATGATACCCATTTAAAATAAAGTTTCTAACAGCTGCAAACGTATCTTGTCTATAACATTTGCTGGAAAATACTGGTTTAAAATATTTTAGACACTCACAGAAATGGCTTGGTTTGTGTGCTTTACCCATAGTTTTGCTATAGGTGACAAAATGAGTAAAAGGACAGTGCAAAGGTGAAGATTCTCGATTCAGTAATTCAGGATTGAGGGTTGTACATGTTTCTTTGACAGACCTTTTCTTAAATGTTTGCACTATGCAAAATATATTTTTGAAAGAAGCAGGGTACAGGTTTACACACCACGAATAACTGGTTTTGCTTTCACAAAATGTCTCTTAGCTTTGGATTTTGAAGTGGGTTTTTTTGAGAAATATGTATATTTTTCTCTCTCATAGATGAGGACCTGAAATGCTTAGCACAGAGGAGTGCATAGGTTGATTAGCCAGGGCCAGGGAACTGGGCTCAAATGGCTCCTTAGTGCCTTCTTCAAACTTCCACATGGAAATGAGGTGTTAATGGTGAGAAACTTCCTCCTTCTGTTTTAATAGATCTCTGCTGCTTGCGGAACTTGAGAAGGAAGAGAAAGAAAAGGACTGGTATTACGCCCAGCTTCAGAACCTGACTAAAAGAATTGATAGTCTTCCCCTTACTGAAAATGTAAGTACCTTCTGAGTGTTTGGTGAAGTGTCTCATGCTATAGTCTCTGTTTAGATGCTGTTTGTATTTTATTAGTTTGGTGGCATTCTCTACTATCACTTTATTTCCAAATTTTTTTCATTCAGTACGTAATGATAACTGAGCCTAAATAATGCATTTCATACAGAATTTTACACATCAAAATTCATACATGTCAGTATAAATGTCAGTGAAAAGACAGCAACATTAAGACGTCATTGTGACAAATTAATTGCATGTCAGTACACTTCCTTAACTCTCTTCTTCCCTGTTCTTTTATTTGATGGATTTTTCTAGTTTTGAGAATAATATTAGCATATGACAACGTGCACAAGAGCTGTTTTTTATAACAATCAGTAAAGTGATTCTATAGCAGGTGTTTGCTGTAAGCTTTTACCTTGGCACCTCCAAACTATTTATAGTCAAGTCACTGTTATCTGAGATAATAAAAATGTCTGATATCCCACATAATGCAAGATTTCCTGTTAGATGTCAGCAACATGGATGTATCTGCAGTGCATCCTTCACACATAGAGTTGGGAAGGTGTGGTTGAGAGAGTCACACCTGATAAAGGATCAGTCAACCTTCTGGAAATGGAAAGAGACAGCAGAAAGAAACACTTCTTCAGTGGGCAGAAGTAACACTGCGTCATGGCTGAGCTTAGCAGAGCACCAGAACCAAGGGAGAAGGCCTGAAAAAGATTTTGAGGAACTGCAACCCATTCTCAAAGCACTGTCAGCTGTTTCTGTGTCACTTTGTCATAGGTTTTTAAGTTGTCTCCTCTGTTCCATAGATAATGAATTCACTTAGCTACTCTTAGGATTAGAATGCATTACTTAACATCTACACTAAAGGTCTTTTGTGGCAATTTATATCCATTACTACTTAGGCCAGACACAGCAAAATGACAGTCCCATTTGGTCCTTGCAGATGATTGTCTTGTTTTGATTTTTCTGAATTGACCTTGGTGAAGTCTTCTGGAAAGACTGCTCTTGGAAACTCATTTATTTTCAGAGTGATTGTCCAAAGCCAGTGAAGAGCTTTGCTCCTGCCTTGAAATTTCTTTTAGTTCAAAAGTCCCTTAGGCTGTATTGCTGCTCTTGGGTTTAACACTTGTGCTCTTTCACCAGGGTAGTTAGAAATAATGTAAATAGCAGCTGTATGAATACCACCACTATGTGCAGTAGCTTAATACATCTGAATATTTTTGAAAATGCCAATTCAGATGGCACACATCACAGTTTTGTTGGTAGCAGCCAGATGTTCCTGTGAGCAATTATACTTTCTCAATGCTTATTTATTATATTTAGTCATTTGACAAAACTCAGGTATAGTCTGCTGGTTGAACATTGTTGTGTACTTGTTTCTCATAATGCAGTCATATTTTAAGAATGTATTACTATGTTTTGTTTGTTTATGAAATTTGTTGTAGAAAAGTAATAGTTCTGCCTTTTGTTCTGAGAAATACATTGGTTACATCAATGTTATTTGCTAAAATGCCTTCCCTGTACTCTTGTTTCAGTTCTCCTTGCAAACAGATATGACCAGAAGGCAGCTGGAGTACGAGGCTAGGCAAATCAGAGCTGCAATGGAGGAGCAACTGGGCACTTGTCAGGACATGGAGAAGCGAGCACAGGTAGAGTTTGTCTTTCACCATTAAAAGCAAGGGAAAAGGTTTTCCTGCATATTTATTAAATTATTGGTAATTGTACCTTTAAACTGTGTGTAAACACAGCACTTAGTTAGCCTTTCAAATATACAGCTAGGAATCAGGACATAGGAAATAATTACTCAGCAAAAAGTACCCTCATCTGCCTGTTGTAAATAATCCTTTTTATTCAGCAGATGCAAACAATTTATCCAAGAGAAAATACTTTTTAATGATAATTTCCTTACAATTTACTACCATTTTAGCTTTAGAAAAGCCAGTGTATTTGCAGCTGCTTAATTTTGCATCTTTTTGCTGGGTTTCTTCATGCTTCTATGTCTGGGATAAAATCCAGCTATGTTCTTAATTTTCCTTACCAAAAAAAGATGTATCACAAGATGTTCAAGTAGAATGTAATTCACATACTTATCTGGAATTTTTTGCTTCTCACCAGGAAATTGTTTTGCGTTTTATGATGAGGATATGTACATATCTAACGACATGGCCCCACACATTTTTGGGAAATATAAATTAGAAAGTAGGTTTATGTGCAAATCGTAAATTAAATAATCTTGGTTGCTGGGTTTTAAAAAAGAATCCTCCATAGTAGGAAAAACAATTTGAATTATTTATTAGCATTTATTTCTAGACATACTGAGTAACCAACTTAGTAAGATTTAGGGTTTTTTTGGTGAATGACGATAATCAGTTTTTCAGTGCAAAGTCTTCTTAGGCCTATCTCCCTCACTAGGTTGACTCAACACAAAATTTTGCTACATGAAAGCATTTCTTAATTTGGTTTTAACATTTAAGGTTAAAAACACTGTTCTAATTACAGAGGTAATCAGTACAGGGTTTCTTTAAAAACTTTTTAAAGTGAGTAAATCTAGTAGGACTTCTCCAAAAAATTCTACAGTTGGAAGTATTTAGCCAAAGAATACCCTGGCAGCTGTCGGTTGTGTGTGCAGGGCCGTGCAGGGTTTGTCTGTGGCTGATGTTCTCAGGCAGACCCAGGTTCAGTGTGTTGGGGAGTCGCTGGCCTCTGATCTGGAGCTGTAAAGGCAGTTACCAAGGTTATCAGCAGGGGTGATGCCCTCCACAGTTCCCGCTGTGCACTTTGTGTCAGCCTGTCCCAGGTGAAGATCCTGGACAGGCAAACTCCTGGGAAACTCTACTGCTGTTAACAGGCTTAAGTGAGAGGAAGGTGAATAGCTAAATAGAAAAATAAGCTAAACAGGCTAGGCCTGTGGCACAAATTTTAAATGCCCGTCAGGCAGGGATCAAAAGAAATTTATTCAGACACGCAACTTGCTGTAGTT
>NC_088200.1:20877160-20891790 GCF_028769735.1 Zonotrichia leucophrys gambelii | reverse complement strand
TTTCTATTTCAAGGGAGGCTCCTGCCTTCCTTAGCAGACACCTGTATTTTCAGACTGAAACACTGTGTTTTAGCCATATTGGAAATCTTAATTAATAGTTGTTACAAGCTAAATCTAGAGACCTGCCAGCACCTGATTTGGCAGACCAAGAAGCCAGGGCAAGTCTGATAAAGAGAATTAGTGGGGAGTTCCAAAACAAGCTGAAATCTTTCCTGGGTTATTTGGTTTCTTATTCCACTGCATGTTTATTTTCTCAGTTTAGAACTGCAGCAAAGATGAAATTTATTTATTAAAAACTAAATGCATTCTAGTGGGGTGAACAAGCAAGATGTAATTTTTGGAGGTTGCTTCCAATGTCTTTGAACACAAAACACCAGCTTTTGGTACATTTCCCCTTTGTGCAAAGTGGGGTTGATGGTGCTGTCCTACAACTGGAGAATGCCTCAAAATCTACAGTACAAAGTTTTTTTATAAATGTCAGTGTTTAGGGGGGGGAAACACACATACATAAAAACTCTGAAAATTTTTCATTTCCTTCCAATTTATTTCATTTCATGCTACATGCACAGGAAGATAGGGATGGATGTGTACCTCTTTGATTTTAAACTAGTTATTTTAGGGATCCTAAGTTTTTGCATTTAACCTAGTTCTGTGTGAAGTCAGCATAATGATAAGACCAAATTTAAATCTAAAAAAAAAAAAATAAAAAGGAAAAAGGAAAATCTGGAAGGAATTCCCATTTGAATTTACTCCTTTGGTTTCGGGCTGCCAGCCCTTCATTTTCTGCGTGCAGTTCCATTAGCCCCGCTGCTATTCTCTGGAAGTGGCTGCACTTTCCCTCCAGCTGGCAAGGTGCAAAGGGCTGTGTAGAAGTAGTCTAGGAAGCAACCCGCACCCTCCCTGGAGACCAATTACTTTTGAAATGTGCCTGATCGTTTGCTGCTGCCATGTCCCTCTCCCCAACCTGCCCCCACCTTCCCCCAGTCGCTCATTGTGCTGTTGTCATCGAGACACCTGATCAACCCTAATTCTTGCTTTTATTTGAATTAGGGTGCCACCAATCCTGGATCCATGTCAGGGCCCATGTAATGCCTTTGGGCAACACTGGGGATTAGATTAGCATTTTGGTGTTCTTCTAAAGCCACATGGTCAGCATTATAAGGATCCCATTAGAGATAAAGGGAGCAGTTACACAAAGCCTAAGAAATATAAGGGCCAGAGGAGGTTGATGTAATTGGCTGATATTAGAAAGTGCTTTAATTGATGAAAGCATACTGTGGTTACTACCCCTTTTTTATAGTTTAACATGCCTCTTAATTAGATTCTCAGTTGTTCGTTTACACTGAGCATGTCTTTCAGGACTGCCAAACTCTTCAGGGAAAATTAAGCAAGTATGTTGTAGTAGGTTTGCCAGCCTCACAATTCAAACCCCATTATTGGATGATAGAAGTAGTCTAACCAGAAAAAAAAAAAAAAAGGTTGCCTAATCAAACAGTCCCAGACATCAGAGGATGAAGAAAAATGAATAACTTTCAGTCTGGGGAGTATCAGACAGACAGCTTATGCTGAAGTGCTTTTTTAAAAATACAGATATATATATATATATATATATATATATATATATATATATATATATATATATATATATATATATATATGTTTCCAAAGTCAGGGAAAGACATTTTCCAGCAATTTTGTATGTGAGTCTGTCTCAGCTCAGAAGGGCAGATCTTGGCAATGGTACATCCACTCTGCAGTACAATGATTACCTGAATTTCTGTTCTTGACCCACTCAGTCCACCTGAGATATATCAGAGTTTACTAAGCCTTTTATATACGTACACTATTATTTAATTGTTGGGCTTCCTTAATACATGTGGTAACTTGATGCTGTAGTAATTGTCAGGGCACACTCCAAGTCTTACTTTTCTTACTCTTCCTGTCAACATTCATGGTCTCAGGAAAAGAAGGGTTTGCACTCAGAGGAAAATGCCAAAACTTTTTACAGAACCTTAAGTATTAACATCCACCTGATGATTAGATTTAAAAGAAGTTCCTAATCTCTGCTTTACTTATTTAGGTCAATAGACCTAAATTGTCTGTGAATAGACCCTTTTTGATTAATTGTCTGTAATGCAGTGGAAAATAATACACAAAATATAAATAAAGGCTAACATTTAATCACTGACGAATTATCCATAAAATTAGTTAATATAAACTTATAGTGGAAACTATTGGTGCTCTAGTAGGATGAATTCTGCTACTGCTGCCCTTCATTTAGGTTTTTCATAATATGTATGCTTCTAAGCTGTTCCAGTAGCTTTTCTTACTTTCTTTCAAGCAAACAGGTATCTATATCCACCATATGTTGAATCCTTTGAATAGACCGAAAATAAGAATTCCTTCAATCTTACAACCACTGTGTTCATTACTACCAGTATGCAGGACTCAAGCTGCTGGCTTATTTAGGGCTTTCATAATTGGCCACACCTAAACAAATCAAGAGATTATCAAAATACTGAATTTCAGATTACATTTATGTTACTACAGAAAAAAAAAATCTAGAAAATAGGTAGTCGTATGTTAAGGCCTGCATGTTTTGCTGTATTAAAATTGTTTTTGAAGAGGTATGTATAAGATGTAACATCATATGCTTGCAAAATTGCTCATACAGATTTATGACTTGTGGTCATATCCATGAAACACTATCTCTGCTTGGTATCCAATACACTCAACAACACACCACCATACATAATAAATGTAATTTCCTTCATTAATTTAGTCACCAATATGGATTTTGAGTTAATATAAAATATTAAGAAAAAGGAAAACAAAGACATGTCCCTTTAAAACTGCTTTCAAGTCAAGCTCTGCCTTTGTGGATAGGGTAGGAGCTGAAGAAACAATAATTTCTAAGTGTTTTATAGATTCATCAAAGCAACAACAATGGTACTCCGCAAAGGAGTGTGAGATTTTGTAGCTCTAACTGTGCTGCTCTTCTAGATAAACAGATAAATACACCAGCTTATGAGCTTAATGTGCATCATAAGGTCCTTCTGGCTTTAACATGTTTCATTTTGAATTCCCAGCATCTGAATTGATTGCAGGTGTCTGCTTCCAATAAGATTACAGTCTTTAAATTATACGTGTCAGTGCATCACTTAAACCATGTCACTTCCTGTTAAATTTCTTCTCACTGTAAGTTTATGTAACAAAATATGATGTTATGAAATTGTGCTGGTGTGGTGCAGTATCTCAAAAATTAATATAAAATTTTAGGATATTAAACTCCACTGATCTTTTGAGGTGTCTATGGGTGATTAACATGTGTAGATAATAGTTTAGTAAGAAAGGTTTTAAACAATAGCTGAGGGTAAAATTGTTGACCCTGAAGTTGTCACACTTCTGCTATGGAATGAAAACACCAAAAAAAAGTACACGTTAATAATGATCAGAATACCTGCTTGACCACACAATACACAAAATACTAAATTGGAAGGGTAATGACACATAAATAGAGAAAGAGAGAAATATAGACATGAAAAGAACTCCAATCAGATATCTTCCATCAGAGCTAATGTAGACACTTGTCCTAAATAACTTTCTATCCTAGATAGTGTCTCCCACAGTAACTTGTACAGAGCAAGAACCAACTATATACCTTACCATGGTGAGGCTTATAACAATGCTGTACTTGCAGTTGGATCTCTGGGATGCGGAGAATCTAATTCCTGTCTTGACTGAGCCATGCA
Source organism: Zonotrichia leucophrys gambelii (assembly GCF_028769735.1). Taxonomy (NCBI): domain Eukaryota; kingdom Metazoa; phylum Chordata; class Aves; order Passeriformes; family Passerellidae; genus Zonotrichia; species Zonotrichia leucophrys. Next base: position 20,888,038 of record NC_088200.1, on the reverse strand, counting down.
ACTTCGATAGCAAAGGCCTGAGAGCAAAGGTTGTGTAAAAGGTAATCCTCAATCACTTAGGAACTGTGGTGTTATGAAAGTCTTAATTTCTACTGTGCCTAGTACAGGAAATAACTACTAATCACTTCAACCTTTATACTTAATTTTGGAGATATTGGAATTATGTACTAATTGGGCACCAGTTTGTGCAGGTTTTGCCTCTGCAAAATCCTTAGCTAGATTTCTTTTCTTCTTAGCTAGAAAACTTTCCAACCTTACACAGGATAAAACACAAAATCTACCACTCTAGCTACAGTATTGCTGTTCTATTTAATATAGAAATATAAGTGTCTTTAGTCATAAAAGTGAAAATTATCTGCAGTTATTTCACTCATCTACCCTAAAGACTCAGTTTTCTTGGAAAACTGGTCCTTATTGAAAATTAATAAAATAGCTAAACTGAACTGAACTCAAGATTGTACTAGTCTTTGACAGACCTTTCAACATAGAGGCACTACCAATCTACTCCTCATAATCTCTCCTGTAGATCTCACCTCGCCCCACAGCGGCTGTCAGCATGAACAGTGGATGCATTCCCGCTTAGGCAATGGATATAGTTAGCTGTCCATGCACAGACCCACCTCCAATATCTTATCCAGCAAATAATGCCTCTTCATTTGGCCAGGTGCTCAAATGAGCTGTCATTACTTTCTCCCATTAAAATCGTTCTGTTTTTTCTGTAAACTGATATTCAGTTGCTCCCTACCTCTTACTGTCTGTACTCCTCAAAAAACTGCCAGTCTAGTGTTTGCACTTAACACACCACAAAGTGGAGCCAGCTCAAATTCTTCCAGAAGTTACAGTCCATGAGGGAACATAGACAACTCTTAATGGTACAAATCTAGTCTAATAGGGGTGTTTTGATAAACACTGTCACCACAAGGCTACGTCTTAACATTTATTTTGACAAGTGAGAGGATCCTGGTTCTCTCATCCTAAGGGAAATAGGAATTTCATGGGTTTTGGTTAAAAAAAAATAATGCAATCAAGAATCAGAGGTGCCTACTGCAGAAAATGGAGAACTATGAAGAGACTAAACATGGAGAATACCTAATCTAAAGATTAAAGAAGCCTTCAAACCAAGACATCTTGAGTACCAGCTCCAGTGAAGTTGTGGAAAAATGTAGAGCAAAGGAACTCATGATGCTGCACATTTTGTATGCATTCATCTTATTCACGCCTGACAATCTCTCCTGTTTGTTGAAGTCAGTCTTCACAGTGACACTTTAAAATAAACTCAACATATACTTACTTTTTGACCCTTGGATCTACACAAATCATAAGCAGTCCTCCCACAAACTGGGCATTAAAATGACTTTGACAGAGCATATCCGCATTTTCTCCCTAAGGATAATAATGTGGAATCTCTAATTATCAGCAGACTAGGATTTAATCAGTGAAACAAGTAGGTTCAGTAATATAACAAACCTGATCCTTCATTTTCCATTTACACCAGAAAACAGTTGGCTGTTACGTTTGCAGCTCCTATGGTGTTTTGTCAGTAGAACACAAAGTCTCCTTCTCTGATGTTCAACAATACATAGCTTTCAAGTGAAAATATATGAGCTTTCAAATGTACCTGCTCTCTACGCAGGTCTTGTTCATATTCCCCTTACAGTATATTAGATGCCTCCATTACTTATTTGTCCGACAGTCTTTGACAGTGGACAGGTAATCATCAAGCATGCAGTTCAACAACACCCAAACATGCTGGCAGAAAAGCACAGTTCTTTTTTGTATGAGTAATTGTCACTGAAGAGCTGACTTCTCCAGAAAAGGCTGAAAGGAAGAGTAAAATATCAAGGTGGTGGCAAACACCACAGGTGTGGGAGCCTCAGAAGCAATCCAAACAAAGAACCTAACACAATGTCCTTTTGATGTATATACAGGGCAGTATTTGCAAAACTTCAACCACAGATATTGCCCTTCAATCAGTTTATATTACAGGTAAGTAAAATGTTTTCTTGAACAACTTTACAGGTATTTCTGTGTTTCTCTTTCTATTTTCCAAGGGAGAAATTTAATGAGAATTTGATTCAAAATGCTTTGCAGTTAAGTATGAAATTGTATATTGTATATGTCTTATAAATAGATAAAGCATGGAGGTGAAATGGAACTGGAAAAAATAATTGTGATTTGTTTAGTAATTTTGGAAACTGTCTTCATGTGTTCAGCAAATCATACTTGCTCACTTTATAAGTCCTCTCACCCTTTGGTGAACCTAGCTTTGAAGTTTCAGTATTAAAATTAGCTCAAAGTCATGAAGGAGGGTTTTTTAAATACTTGGATCTGATGCCATTCTCAAAAATGCTGTAGGTAGTCCACTATGTTCTAGAAAAACTAACTTACTGGAGAAGTTACCAAGCCTACTCACAGGAAAACTATGAAATAATTCAAGTATAGCAGTGATGCAATTCTATGTATGCATTTTTCATTTCAACAATCCTTGTAACCATTTCATTTTTTTGATTGGGATGAGTTACCATCGTGTTTCTCTTTCACATGCCTAAGTCTAAGAGCTTTCATATCAAGCTTACAATGTTCTTAGCTCCAACCAATTCAAATTTATGCCACTAAGACATGAAGACATCTGCTTATATTAATGATTCTTGAGCTATAACAGGATGATACATGTATACAAATCCTGACTTTTAGAAAAATAATGTTTTATAGTCTTTCATATCATGCCTGATTTTTATCTATCTTTTACTGACACATCTGGAGAAATTGACAGGCCTGGAGGAAGAGAAATCTCTATATTAGTAGGTTAAAACTAGGGTATACAAAAACAATTTGTCCAAATTTAAAACTCTATGTGCATATATATATATATATAAACACAAACATTTGTACTACATCTAGATATGATGGAATGCTTTCTGAGGATGCCAAACTTGCATTTGGAGGAAGTTCAGTAAGGACATTCAGGGACTCTTCGTTTTAGTGTATCAAGCTTAATGAAAGCAAAATGTCAGTAATTTCATCAAAACTGTTTAATGTTTACCTGGTGACAACTTCTTGCTCCTCGCCAATGAGCTCACATTTTACCAAAATTAGACTGTCATACATGTGCATCAGTTTCTCCATCTCCTCAAAGACAGTAATTTGTTTATTTTTTTGCTGTAGTTGTAGTTTTACTCTAAGTAAGGCTGCCTAGGATGTGCAATTTCCATTTTAGTTCTTTCTTGAATGGCTGAAGAATTATTTAATGTTGTCATGTTTGCAATTATGAGCCTTTTATTGCTCAAAAGCTCTAAAAGCTTCAAATTTTTCTCCTCTGCATTAGCTCTACCACAATATTCAAAGGCATTTTTATTGTCAACTGACACAAAGCAGAAAAATCCTCTGATGGACTGTTTAATATGTTATCTTAGCCTTAAATCTGTACCCCATAATCAGCAGCCCAAGGTGCTCAGTGGCTCCTGAACATATCTCCATCCAGTTGCTGGGCAAGCAAGCATCAGCTTAGAGATCCTGCCTCAGAGCAAGCAGGCCCTCCCTCCAAACAAGTCACAAAAAATTAAATTAATGGAGTTCCAGTTTCCAAGCGGGACCTAGGCAAGAGTGGACTGAAAGCTGACAAATTTGTGAGAAATTGTGTTAAATTAGCCAAACTTGCCAACAGGATACATAAACAGGCCAAAAAGAATAAAGGACAGAATGGCATCTGAAGTCCTCTGTGAGGTTTTAGATGTCTGAAAAACAGAGCAACTATCCCTCTCCAATTCAAAAAATTGCAGTGTCCTCCTACTTCTGGCTCTTTTTTTTTTTTTTTTTCATTTTCTTTTCTTTACTTTGTTTGTTTGTTTGGTTTGGGTTTTTTTAGCTGCAGTAATTGCAGTGAGTGATCACATTTGGGCTTTATTCCTTTTGCAGCCATAAAAGATTCCTGGGAGATGAGGATAGGGTCTTGTATTTAATGCACAAGAGTAAATGCTGAGAAATGCAGTGATTTTTGGTTTATATAGAACTTTGGAGCATTTTACTGAAAAAAACAACAACAATAAGGAGTGCTGTAGAAAGTGGGAAAAGTGTTGAAAATAGCACTTCCTATGTCTGAGGTGCCTACATCTGCTGTACATCATATCCTCAAACCCTTTTCCCAGCTGCTGGAGTTGGCAAGACAAGAATAATTTGGGGAATAAAGATCTGAAAAGGCAAGAAGTAAGGCAAGGTCTGAATCTCTCTACTTCAAGGGAAACAATGCTCATCATATAATAAATCAACTTTGCCAACAATATGCTTTTCCACTGAGGAAATACTAAGTTTTCTCAAAAAGAAATATTTTTTTGGTAAAATTCTGTTGGGTTAAATACATATCTGTACCAAAGTACATCAGTACTTTGTATTCCTCACAGTATTTTCATTTAAAAGGGAGTTGCTGTGCAAAATAATGTCCTTGTCTGTCCCTTCCTCATACAAACCTCAAATCAAATTTAATAAAGCTAGTTTGATACAATGCCAGCCTACACTTGGTTTACCCTTGATCGCCTTTAATAGGGTCAAAAATATTTTCGCTTTGGCAGTGTACGCATTAATCATTTTTCCAGAGGATTTAGAAAATTGGAAGAGACAAGGCCCAGCAAAATTTTAAATTAATTGGGCCTACCCCAGTATTCAGGGGGTCACCTTGTGTATGCTGTCCCACATTTTCCAGGTCACAAAGTTCCAGTGTATCCTAAGCTGCCATGAGGAGAGATCTGTACTGTGGGCATACAAAGGTGAAAGAATTTCTCCCAGAAAGTGCAATTTTCCTGGAGGCAACCACAGCGACTCCGGCTTCCAAACTGTCACCAGACTCCAACCACTTAAATAATGCATGCTCAACTGATGCCTGTACTCAGTGCATTTTCTAATCAAGTAGTCAGGAAAATTTGCAAACATTCTGTCATTTACCATAAATCTGCTGCCTGCTTGCTACTACAGAGTAATAAATTTTAGCACTGCTCAGAAATCTTAATTTCAACTGGGAAATCTACCTTTACAGTCATTACTGTTTTTACCCTCCCTTCTGTTTTGTTTTGGTTGGTTTGTTGCTTGGTTGGTTGCATTTTAGTTGGGTTTTTTTTGTTGTGTTCTTTTGTTGTTGTTGCTTTGCTTGTTCCCTAATACTCTTGCTAGGGGTCTGAACATCACAGCACGATTCTTACAAGGGAAAGACTGTTTGTGGCAATGTTAATATGCTATTCCAGTGTGCTTCGACGTTCCTGATTGTTATCTGCAATAATGCCCTCCCAATATCTGGCTGACTGGCCGGATACCGAAGTCTATACTAAAGGAGGGAGGCAAGTGAAAGACTTCTTTACAGATTTACTTAATTTTTTGGTTATAAAAGTCCTTACTATGGGATAAGGACTGTGTATACCTTTTAGTTCGCAGTTTTATTTTGAGGAACAGAATGTCAGAAACTAAATATGCTGAAAATAACTACAGGGGAGGAAGTTATGTTAAATTGTTCATCATCAGTTAAACATTTCTACTATTTAACCCATTGCATTGATAAGGGTTTTGGCACAAGAAAAAATAATGTCTTGCAGGTTTATTTGCAAATCTTGAAGTTTTGAGGAGACTGGAAAGGAAATATGTGTAATTATTGATTACAATTCTGCAGACACAAGGCATAATGCTTTTTGAAGAGGTGTACCCTCATTTGCAAGGTGGACTTGGAGCTGCAACAGTAAGTATTTAAAGTGCTCAGTCCTGGTCCAATCTGAGTTGTGGCCACTGTGACCAGAAAAATAGTGTAGCTGGTGTGTTTTCAGGGGAATTATCCATTCCAGTCAGGGCTTTGAAATAATCATACTGTCCACCTTGCAGTCTAATATGACATGTAAATTTCTTTATTTCCATTCTATAATTATATTAAACAATAATGTTCAACAGGAAGATAAAATAATAAAAACCAGACAAACTTACATTAAAGTAAAAAACTATAAATATGAGTCACAAAGAGATTATATACAGTTAAGTATTTCAGGATGTTTGTGGCTATCTTCATCTGTACAATACTGATAGTTTTCTCTGGATAGTTCTGTCTCCAATTGTTCCCCAGTCTCTTTAGGATGCCCAAAAGTGAAGATGATAGTTGTTTTGTAACAGCTGTAACATTTGATATCAAGCTGACTGTTTTCCTGTCAAATGACTCCGTTTTAATATTAATGAAACCAACTGCTGGTGAGTAGCATAGTACCATCACTAAGCATTTAAAAGCAAAAAAAAGGAGGAATTGAAATCGGATGAAGCTTATTTCCCATAGGTACATATCAGAAAAGGAAAGATTATGGTCCTGTAGGGAGCAACAGCATACAAATACCTATTTGAAAAAATGTTAGAAAGAGGATTTTACATGTGAGGAGAGAGTTCCACAATAACACAGCATAAAATGACCACCTATTCTTTCTCACCACTTCCATTCATTAATTAAATCACATATTTAGCCATGAAAAAAAAAATCAAAATAGTACTGAATTACTTTGTGCTTACATTTAAATGTGTATCTGGTACATCTGTGGTGTATCAATGTGATGTCCAGATCTTTTTTCCCAACTGCTACACTGGAACCTAAAATTGACATTACAGATTTTTAAGAAACATCCAAAAATATGCCCATTAACATCAACAACCTACTTGATAAGATCTATGTGGGACACTTGAAAATAGAAATTGGCAGAGAGCTCTAATCATATCTATTTCATAGGCTATTAAAACAACACACTGATGAAAACTGTCATGCAGCTGGAATCTTCTCTTTAATACTGCATTTTTTTTTAACAAAATAGAAGCTTAAACTTTAAAAGGAAAGATCATGCCTGTGAGAAATAATGCAGACTCTATGACACTGAGCAAGGAAAAAAATAACATGCAAGCTTATTAATTAATCATTATAAAGTACTGAATTGCAGCATTAGATGAGCAGTGGTTTTGGTGTCATAAAATATTATAGGATTATGTCTCATGTAGAGATGAGATACTGTGATTTAAATGTACACAGGTAGAATAAATATAAATAAATATCCCAGCATACTTGTTCCCAAGTGATGCTATTAGTGATGTATGACTTTACTCATGCTACTTCCTTTATTAATGAAAAACATTTTAATTTATTTCAGTATATTTTTCTTAAGAGCAGGACTTTGTTGCTCATCATTATATTTTGACAGCAAGTTGAATTCTTGTTCACAAGTATAGGATTTGTTTAGCTCCAGGCATCTGTGTTTGGATTATGAGAATGCTGATTGGTTCACTGCCAGGGGCACAAAAAGGTCAAACTGTCCTTTTTTACAGGCTCTTTTTTTCCTTTCCCCCCACCCTTTTTTCCTTTTTTTTTTTTTTTTTTTTTTTTTTTTCCTTGCCTGAGAGTTTGGCTCATTAATCAGAGTTAAAAGAAAGGGGAAAAGGCAGTGACTTGAAATCATTTGATTCTTTTTCAAGGGGTATTTTAAAAAGCAGAACTCAATGTTAGTGTTAGAGGTTGAGTAGATGTTTGTATGGATCATACTGACATAGTTCTGACAGGTGACCTGAAACCTTTCAAACTGACATCTGTCACAGAGACAGACAGAGGGTTTTTAGCCTCAGAGGCTGTTTTCATGACATTTCATTTTTCATCAGATTTTGAGAGAAGGGGGAAAAAAAGAAGATGAACTTGAAAAAATCTTGCCAGGGGCAGAAAATGAGATCAGGTTTTGTGCAGCTGTCTAAGTCACCTTTAAAGGTTAGAGGTCCAGGCAAAGTGAAGAAAAAGGTCTCATTTTGATGTTATTAGCTAAAAGGACAGATTACTTCTTTAAGTCTATTTCTACAGTTGCATAGCTGGTATAGGACATTATAGAGGTGTAGGTAGTTTGGGTTAGCCATTACAAGTCCTGATTTTCAGCATTTACTTGCTCTTTGCACTGAGCTGAAACTTAGGCAACAAGTTTAACTCCTATAAGCATTTAAGCTGAAAACTTCATATCTCTATCATATGGAAAATATCACATGATAAAATATTAATCAATATTTAACTTCTGTTTTCATTTTATTCAAATCAAATAACAACTCAAATCGTTGTTAGGAAACAGTGACTTCTATTTTAAACTAAAATGGATGAACATACAGGCATCTGCAACACAGGCACCATAAGGAGAGTGTATTTTGAATTTAAACTTTACTGAATGCACCCATGAGACAGATTGAACTAGCTAGAAATTTTCTCCCCTTGCATTTCCCGATGGTCACCATGGCCCTTCTCCTTCAGAAGAGGAAGCTCATTTCGTCAGAAATCCCAGCTTTTTTTCACACCTGCCATTGTAAGAAATACAGATTGAAATTACTGTCTTGACCAGCCTTCCTCTGGCACATTGGGATGGGAGAAGTAACAAGGATGAGCCTTTGATATGTGCAAAAGGCTGAGATTGTCAGCTGTCTTTCATAAAGATATTCATTCAGATTCATTAAACCCATCATAGTCCTGAAATCCTGAAACACTACTGGACACTGAAAAAGAGACAATAAAATTCACATATCAGGCAACCAGAGAGCAGCCAGTGATGGTCCAGTTTTACCAGAAATTTACCAGCTGGGCCACTAACGTGAAGCAGAAAACCTACAGCACCTATTAAATTTTGTGGTTGTAACTACCAGAAAAATGAGCTGAACATTTCCCCACACACCTATAACACTCTGGTGGAAGCAGTGGCAGGACGACTGAGGATTCAGGCTGTTGTCCCTGCTTTCCTTTCTCTTGGCAAGAGGAGGAAGGAAAATAGAACTAACATTAATTGTACCTCAGCTGATCTGGAAAGACATCTTCAGTACATTATTACTGTCAGCCATTTACTCTTGCTGAAGCTTTGCAGGCTGCAGCAACGAAATCTTGCCCAAAACTGATTAGGTTTTTGCTACAGTCTTGAGATTTCAGGGTGAATTTCCAAAAAATATTAATTTGTGTTTGAGAAGAAGGCTGGATGATGTTTTTCTTATGTGTTCAATTCTACTGAAGTTTAAGAAACTGCACGAACTGAAATTGTTCATTCATTAATGCCATTTTTTGGCAAACAGGATTTAGGAGTAAACATCAAAACCAGTATGTTCATGCACTATTAATTTCATAAGACAGAGTTCTTCACTTCTGAGGATGCTGCTGGTGTTTCCATTGCTTTGAACTGTCAAGAAATCTTGAGAACCACTCAAGAGTTATGCCATCATCAAATATACAACATCAACCTAATCACAAATTGGACAAAGAATCCCAAGCCAATAAACACTGTTTTGCATGTACCCTATCATCCTGACATTAGCTCTTTTCTCTTGTAAACATTGCTTGCCACACTTCCTTTGCTGCTGTTTATGTAAATGTATTACAAGCACCTATTTTAGGGTGTCAGTGGTACTCATAGTCACCAACTGAATAAATGTTCTGGTACACCCAGAATTTAAATTTAAATTTAAATTTTAGCAATTTAAATTAAAGAAGTTTGACAAATAACATAAAGGCACAAAATGTGCTTTGGTGGGTTTTTTTCCTGTGAAAAATAAATTAGTTGTGAATCTGAATTAGTCTTTCAAGGAACTCCTTCATTCTTTTTTTTTAACAAAGGTGGGCAACTGCTGTCAAGTTAGTGTAATATTCATCATTTAAGATATATTTAACCCTCTACAAAACAATATTAATATTAGTGTTCTGCCTCATCAGGTCCTTGGACTTTCTCTTTTCTGCTCTTTAAATGTCTGGCCTAGTCTGATTAAATGTGGATTCACACAATCCTTTTTCTCCATTTTGTGTTAAAAGCAGTGATAGTTATTGCAGGGATACAGCTAGTAAAATTCTTCCTTAGACAATTCAATACTAGAGAACATTAGACTTTATTTTATTTTTATACACTAAACAGTAAATTCAGACACTATAGTAGGCTGTGTCTGCAGAGATAATAAGCCTGTGAAGGGAGGTATAGAAGAGATGCAGAAGAGCTGCATCTCCAGAGTGTCAAGTTTGAACTCCCCATGTATTTTCACAGCTGTTTTATAAGTGTTGTAACTTCAAAATCATCCTTGAGGAGTTAATCCTTAGACAGGTAAGGCTGCTGCTGCCAGGGACAGAACCTGTGTCGAGCACAAGTTAATGGTATTGCAGAAAACCGTCCAGGACTTATAACCTCAATAAAATTCCTGTTAGATCTGTGCCGTCAGAAAATCTCTCTTACACTTTCTGGACAAGAAGAATTCAGACTCAGGTGTGTAGAAGATATTTAAGTGCTCTGCAAAACATGTAAAGTGCAAGAATTACAAGGCAGGAAAAATAGGCCACATGGAAAGATGGAGAAGATTGGAAAAATCAGATAGTATTTTTGTGGGAAAAGTGTGCCTCTGGCTTTATGTTGGCTGTGATTGTGCAGTTGTGCATGTCTCAAGAGAAATCACTCTTGAGGTTAAGAAAAATATCAGTGGAAAAAGCAGTTGGAGTTTGGAGGTAAAAAGCTACAATTCTGAAAATGTTGGTTATTTTTTTCCACAGGAGACGAGGATACTAATCTTAGAAGTTCAAGCTGATTATATAGAGAGTTTGAGTAGCAGCAAAAAATTAAGCCCATCAGAAAGGAATGAACTAAATGCTAGAAGAATAAAGAAGGAGTCATAAGTAGTTTAGAAAATCACCATCTCATATTTCCAGTGCAAAAGAATCGTTGCCATATTTAGCAAATGAAGTAGAAAAGAGGCATGGGTATGGTATTTAGTGCAATATAGTGCAATATAATGTATTTGGATCACTGTTAGTTATTATTTTAGTTCAGAGATATAAAAAAATAAAAGAAGTATATATTCAGAACAAAACTGGTGCTAGACATGAAATACACAAGA